>NW_015173719.1:279129-291651 GCF_001447785.1 Gekko japonicus | reverse complement strand
CCCCCCGCGAGTATCGCGGGTCCCCCTCTTGTAAGTTACATAACAGCAAGGAATACATCTACTTAACAATAAGTTGAAGGCTGGGAAATTGTCACAAAACAGCCGACCAATGAAGCTGACAGATCCCAGCCAAAACAAAAACAAAAACCCAGCAACAACTAAGAAAGACATAAAATGGTTTCCTGACATTTAAGAGTTTAACAGTGGCACCTAGGGCTGCCAACCTCCAGGTAGTGGCTGGAGATCTCCTGGTATTACAACTGATCTCCAGGTGACAGAGACTGGTTCCCCTGGAGAAAACGGCTGTGGCATTATAGTCCATTGAAGCCTCTCCCACCCCCAAACCCCACCCTCCTCAGACTCCACCTCCAAAATCTCCAGGTATTTCCCAACCTGGAGCTAGCAATCCTAATGGCATCCTTCTAAGTCCATTGAAGTTGCTGCGTTAAGAGGGGTGTGACTGTGCCTAGGAATGCCCTGCAATTATGTTATTGTTCTTAGTCTTAAAAATATAAACCTCTAATATAATGCTTTTGTTGTTGTTGTTGTTCAGTCGGACAGTCAAGTCCGACTCTTTGCGACCCCATGTCCGAATCCACAGCTGTCAATCAAATACACATTTGTAGCAAAGTAATATTTATTGAAGCCATGAAGAAACGGGAGCAAGTTCACTGTTTGGAATAACCAGAATAGTCGGGCACAGAATAATAAAGCAATTTCAAAATAGCAATAACCAATAGGCTTGGTTCCCGCTCGCGCGGTTGGGCTGTCAAACTCGCGCCCAAAGCCTGAGAACAAAGGTCTCCTAAAAGATAAACAATTAAACTCTTCTCACACTCTAGTTCATTATAGACTAAGCGAAGCCGACTTTCCCCACCTGTGACCTTGCTGATTACGAGAGTACAAAGCAACACTAGCGTATATCAAAAGAAATGCATGAGACATAAAAATGAGCGCTTCATAAGACATACAGACATGCGCATGAGGGTTTGGCCATAACCTGCATATGGGGGGAAGGGAAAGACATACAGAACACATTGGCAGCTCGCTGACACCCCATGGACCACATCACGCCAAGCCCTCCTGTCCTCCATTGTCCTCCGGAGTTTGCCCAACTTCATGTTCGTTGCATTGATAACACTATCTAACCATCTCATCCTTTGCCGTCCCCATTCTTCTTTTACCTTCAGTCTTTCCCAGCATCAGGGTCTTCTCCATTGAGTGCTCCCTTCTCATTTGGTGGCCAGAGTATTTGAGCTTCGGCTTCAGTATCTGGCCTTCCAGGGAACAGTCAGGGTTGATTTCTTTTAGGATTGACTGAGGGACTCTCAAGAGTCTTCTCTAGCACCATAATTCAAAAGGATCTATTCTTCGGCGCTCGGCCTTCCTTATAGCCCAACTTGCAGCCATACATTACTATTTGGAATACCATTGCTTTGACCAAACGGACTGTTGTTGGCAGGGTGATGTCTCTACTTTTTATTATGCTGTCTAGATTTGCCATAGCTTTCCTCCCAAAGAGCAGGCGTCTTTTAATTTCATAGTTATAGTGCTACAACTCCATTAATACAATCAGACCGCTAGCCCTCCAGTTTGGTGTAGTGGTTAAGTGCGCAGACTCTAATCTGGGAGAACCGGGTTTGATTCCCCCACTCCTCCACTTGCACCTGGCTGGATGACCTTGGGCAAGCCATAGTTCCGATAAGAGCTGTTCCTGAAAAACAGCAGTTTCTGTCAGAGCTCTCTCAGCCCCACCTACCTCACAGGGTGTCTGTTGTGGGGAGGGGAAGGGAAAGGAGTTTGTAAGCTGCTCTGAGACACCTTTGGGTTGTGAAGGGCGGGGTATAAATCCAATCTCTTCTTCTTCTTCTCTCCTCCTCCCTGGGTTCTATAAACATAAAAAAGGGACCCTACTGAGAGAAAATCCTCTGGTTTGCGACTTTTAATTGGTGAGAAAATCTTTTAATTTATTTTTTTTTTTTAAAGCCCAGGTTCTAGAGAGCCAGTTCTCTGGTGCAGGCACTTTCCAAAATGTGGCAATCACCTGCTAAGTCGCTAATGGCAGAAATATGTTCCTGCAAAGCCTTTTGGGGGTTCGTTAGCTCCATCGTCTTCACTGCCTGGACCCCTCTCTCTCTCCATCTTCATGCATCACCTTTAGGAATGGACCTCCACTTGCTACTCCAATTTAGAATTTCATTTCTTTCAGATGTTCTTCCTGAAACATCAGGCTCAAAAAGGCCTTATCTCTTGCAGTGATCAAGATATTTCTCCTCTGCAGGTTGGCTGGGGGTGGTGGGTGGTACACAGTATGTAATGGGGAACACTTGCAACCAGGGGTCTTTTCGTAGAAAAATAGCTGCAGGAGCTCATTAGCATATAGCATGCTAATGAGCTACTGGGCTATTAGCATATGCCATGCCCCCTGACATCACCGGAAGTGATGGCAGAAGGGGAAGCAAAAGGGGGGAGGCATCTTCAAAAGCCTCCCCTCCCCTTCCCTTGGGGGGGAGCGAAGAGAGAAGGGGTTTAAACTTTAAACCCCTTCTCACTAGAGTTGGGCCACAGGAGGAAAGACAGAAGGACAGAGAGAGAGTAGAGAGAAGGAAAGAAGGAAGGAAAGAGGGAAAGAAACAGAGAAAAGGAGAGAAAGAAAAAGGAAGGACGGAAAGATGGCAAAGAGATGGAGGGAGGGAGGCTCTCCCACCACCCCCCATCAAGCCCCTGCCACCCCCACCCCCGCGGATAGCTTACTTACCACTTCGGCGGGGGGTCGGGGAAGCCAGCGTTGGGGCTCTCCAGGCGTCCCCCAAGCTGCAGCGCTCCTGGTGGGCCGGGGGACGCGGCGACAGGGACCCGGGGCGAAGCTCTCCGGGCCTCGCACGAGCCGCAGTGCTCCCGCACGGCTCGGGAGGGCCGGGGCAAGGCTGTCCGGGCCTCGCCCGAGTCGCAGCGCTCCCGCGCAGCTCGGGGAACCCTGGGGCAAGGCTCTCTGGGCCTTGCCTGAGTCGCAGCGGTCCCACGCGGCTCAGGAAACCCAGGGGCGGGGATCGTGGGACCCGGGGGCGGGGCTTGCCACCACGCGCACTGGCAGAGCAGCGCTCCGGAGGGCTCCGGCCCAAAAAGACCCCTGCTTGCAACAAGGTAAGAAGAAAGAGAAGAGATTGGCTTTCTACCCCGCCCTTCACTCAGCGTCTCAGTGGCTTACAAACTCCTTTCCCTTCCCCTCCCCACAACAGACACCCTGTGAGGTAGGCAGGGCTGAGAGAGCTCTTTCCAGAACTGTCCTTGAGAGAACAGCTCTGATAGAACTATGGCTTGCCCACGATCATCCAACAACTGCAAGTGGAGGAGTGGGGAATCAAACCCAGTTCTCCCAGATTAGACTCCGCGCACTTAACCACTACACCAAACTGGTAAGAGCTATGAACACATTGGAGCATGTTTGTCCACAAACATGGGCTGGGTCACACGTGTCAGAGAAGACCTGAAATCACACCCTGGATGTGTAGTCCAAATAAACTCATGGACGAATTAAGAAAGACCAGTCAGTAGATCACAAAGGGGGCAGAATACTTAATACTGTGATGCGCCAAAGTTGAAAACACACAGTGATTTTGGCTAACCAGGGATTTTTTTGATACAGAATATGAGTGCTCGGGAAGCCATCTCAGAAGGTCTACTTGTAATTAGATCCCATTTTATTCAATGAGGCTTTACTTCCTGGAAAGTGTTCTTTAAAAAAACAATAAATTTGCACATAATATATTTATTTCAGGGGGATTTAAAGGACTTCCTGCCCCCACTCCTGGTCCCCAACAAGAGAAATTGGGCCAAAAAATTACATTTTGGCAATGCTGCAATGTAACTTCCAGTTAGGGTTGCCAGTTCAACTTACCTGGCCAAAAGGGGTCTCCTGACATCCTTCCAGGAGACCAGAAGTGATGTTGGGCATTTTGGGGGCTACTTCCAGTTTCAGGTGTACATTCAGTCGGGGGTGACACACTGGTTTTTAGGCAAAACTCTATGGTAAATTTGGCTTCAAACCATAGAGTTTTGCTCAAAAAACGGAACATCACCCCCAACTGGACGGAGGTCCGAAACCAGAAATAGGCCCAAAAAGGTTAGTTGGAGGTGGGATTTCCCCCACTGGCAGTGGGCAAGAGCCTGCAGAAACGGGGGTTCCCCCGCTCCCACCAGGGGGCTAGCAACCCTACTTCCAGTCACATAACTGGGAGCAAAATCATCCATCACCAGGAAGCTCTAACAATTCCTCAAACTTTACGGTAAAACCATTGACGTGTGATGCCACTTCTGGCTACATGATGAAGTGACATCACAGCATCACATGATGTTGCACAATGCTCAGCCCTGCCCCCAGACGTTTCCAGAGGCTGCTAGTCCTCAGCTCACAACCATAGTTTCTTTGGATATGCATTCATTTTTCATCTTGACCCCCCTCCCCAAAATAAAACATGTTGGACGCCACCAAGCCATTTCCACCATTCTAGAAAAGTTACTTCTGTCCATACCTCATATATCATTTCTCCTTGCAGTTAAGTCTTTAGCAGTTCCTCTCAGTCCCTTACTTTCTTAAACTCCTCTGTGCTGAAGATTTGACACTGCACTGAGCTCAGAGACAGCTCTGTGGGTGAACAGAAATGTCTGCTTTGGACTCTTTCTTCCGTTCATTTCACCCAGAAACTGCACGGTGAGGGGGAGGAGGAATCACAACGGGAGAACTATATTATAAACTATAAACAAAACTAGAACACTTTCCATGGTAACAAAGGGAACGGTGAGGACCCAGTTCTGCTTACAGCAGTAAAATAAAACCCCGTGGAAAGGAAAGAAATTATTTGGGTCATACGCAGGAGAGCTTGCTTTGCCATTCAGGCTGCAGGCTGGCCACTCAGGACTGGCATTTGCCTCTGCAGCAGACAGAACAGATTATGCAGCTTTTCACTCGCATGGACAGAGTGTAACAGGTTGACAAATGTGGTACAGGAAGGAATTTCCCCTGGGTCAGATTTTCTGAGGGCCATGTTGGGGTGGGGAGGGTTTGCCCGCCTCAGTAAATATGGCTGATCTTGCTGGGTTGAGCTCTCTGGGTTGGCTTAGCTGTGTGTGTCCCAGCCAGAGATCTACGATGCTAATTGCAAAGACTTCCCTTCCTCTGAGACGGCATGCTTCAAAGCACCAGGGAAACTGCCGGGATGTGTACAAGTTTCACATGCACTCTTGGGTGTGTTTATGTGGCTGCTCAGGTCCTACTTGACTTTTAGTGGGTGGTGTTTTTTTTAGGGGGGGTGTCTCTCATTCAGACTCCCTGGTGCGGAGAAAACAAACAACAACAACAACAACAACAAAGATTCCCCTCCGCTTCCCCGAAAGGTCATTGCCTTCCAGCACCATTTTTCCTGACTTGGTGACCGCCCCCCACACTGAGCCCCCTTCCGTGCCCTCTCTTCCTCCAAGACTACCGTGCCTCCGGGCTGCTGTCTGACAACCAACTCATCTGCCCAGCTGAGAGAGTCGGGCAGCCTCCCGCCTCAGCCTGACCTAAACCTGACAATGCCTTCTGCTTCTCTCTGTCTGCAAACACCCCTCCTGCTTCCCTCGCCAAAGTGAGAGACAGCTAATGCTTTCAGCTCCTCGCTGGGGAGCGCGAGGAACTCGACTGTGCCAGCCGAATCTCTATGCCTCCCTCGCTGGCACAAGTCAGACACCGCCGACGCATTTGCAGCCTAAAAAAAAAAGCTGGCTCAGAAATAAATAAATAAGGCAAGGAAGTGGAACGCTTCTGTCTGAAGAAATTAGACAGCCATTATTCTCCCGTTGCACTCAGGCTGAAATGGAGGCCTTGGGGAGGAAAAGGATTGCCAGAAGGGATCATTCCTAAATCGTGTAATTCCTAAATCTTCCATACACACACACACAGACACACACACCACTCCAGAACTGATTATTAGCGGTTATCTAGATGTAGTCATCTGTGGTTTTATTTCATGCAAGGCTTGTACAAGGCCTCTTCACCATGCAATTGCAAACATAGATGAGAAATGCCCCATTCTAGTGCCTGGGTAGCCTTGAGTGCCGCATTGATGAGGCAGAATATGTTGGAAAAATAGTCAAAAAATGCTTAAATTGTTCATAGTGTCAATGGATCTTGCTTCACTGAATGAGGAGAGTTTCTTTCTGTTTAAAAAGCTTTATTTCTAAGGGTAAAGGGTATACAGGAAAACTACAAATAAACAAAACATCTAAGAGCTACATTTCTGCTGCTTACTTCTCAAAGCATAGTCACACACTTCTCTAGCAGTGGTGGACAAACACCTTCTTCTCGACCCCTAGAAAGGAAGTCACCTGAAAACAGTAACCAATCATTGTCTGTAAACACACTCAGATTTGCAGGCTTTTTCCACATTGGCTGTCTGCCAGGTTGTCCTTCTAGGTCATTCTAGATAATAGCACAGAAAGGTAAACAAGTTGACCCTATAATGGCTGGGATCTGAGACCTTGCAAACACATACATTTCCAACACCCCTTCTCAAGATCTAACATGTAAGCCATTATACATCACCCCTTCTCAAGATCTAACATGTAAGCCTTTATACATATACATATAAAACATTATTCATTATTTACTTCAACGTTTGTATCAATCATATTCAGCATTTCACGTAGACGTTCAAATTTCTCTTTGGTTAGTGGCTGAGTCAGAATGCCAGCCACCATTTCCTCTGTACGACAGTGTTCAATATCTATCAGCTTCTTCTGGTACAAATCTTTCACTAAAGCACACTTAATACCAATTGATCTACTTCTTGCATTGGTGCTTTCTTCCTTACATATACTTATACAAGCCTGATTATCCTCAAACATAAGTATAGGTACAGGTTCTCTTATTCCAAAGTTCTTTAACATATGAAAAATCCATTCAAGTCTACTACAGGCACTTGCTGCTGAAACACACTCAGCTTCTGCTGTAGACTGTGCCACAACACTTTGCTTTCTACTAGTCCAGTCTATTAGTCCATCTCCATAGAAAAATAGATACCCGCTAGTTGACTTATAATTGTCTGATTCTTTTCCCCAGTTGGCATCCATATATGCGACTAGTCTGGGCCCTTCAGATGGTCCAATTCTCAGTTGTAAGTCTATAGTTCCTTTCAGGTACCGTGCCAGTTTCTTTATTGCACTCCAATCATGATGATTAGGTCACCTCAGGTAACCATGCAACCAACTCTTCAGAAGCAGTCCCAGATGTCTGTGGATCAGTCGCACTGGAAACACTTGGAAAATCACGCTCATCAACAAATACAACATTGTGTTCCCTAACAGTGTGATTTTGGGGATTGTATATCCTGTATCCTTTTCCACCAAGAGGATATCCTATTACAAATCCAACTTCAGTTCTGGGATCAAGTTTTCCCCTTTTCTCTTTTGGTATGTGAGCATACCCTTTGGAACCAAAAGCTTTGATGTGCTTTAGTCCAGGCCTGAAAAGGAGTGGTTCCAGTAATCTTTGAGACCTTGCAAACACATACATTTCCAACAGAAAACACACTCTTACTTAGGGCTCTGGACAAACATAGCCTCATGATAAAGGGCTGCCAAGCCCCCGAGGAGGTTACCATAGAATTTCCAGTGATTCCTAGAGCTACCCTTTATTACTTCCAGGCAGCTCTAGGAATCAACAGGAACTCTATGGTAAGACTTTCCTGTAAGTAGACAAGGCCTTTTCTTTTTAATTTTTCCTCTGAGCCACTGCCGCCCTAATTTAACATTGACTGCCCTTCCTCCTGTCCTTAAAGAAGACGGGACAGAAATCTACATATTAAAAATAGATTACAGAAAAGTGAATTATATATAAAATATTGCAAAATTTTGCAAATTTTCTCCATTTGCATCACTTATTTTAAAAAATATATAACTGAGATATCATTGACATGGGATTTGGGAATTTAAAAAGACCCCACAGGTGTGGATCCTACCAGTCCATTCAACAAAGCCTATGAAGCCTTCCTCCAACAGAAGAAAAACTTAAATTGGAGGAATGACCTGCTTAATTTTTTAATCTGTTGTGGGAAGTCTCCATAGGCTCAGGTTCAATTCCCAGCATATTCAGTTAAAAGGATCAGGTAGCAGGTGATGTGAAAGACCTCAGCCTGAGTTCCTGGAGAGCAGCTGCTGGTCTAAGTAGAGCAGGGCTATTTTTGGGCAGGAACGCACAGGAACGGAGTTCCGGCTGGCTTCAGAGTTGGCCACACCCACTACAGCCAAAACCTCTGCATGCAAGCTACAGAGGGATCTTTGTAAGGAATTGCCCACTGGGAGGGTCAGGACTCCCTGCTTTCCTTTCAAGTTCTGAGGCCTTGCTTCTGTGTCTCCAGCTGCCCAGCACCTGGTCACCACAGGGTGGTGCCTCATGTACCCCTAGAGGAATAGCCACTTGCCAACTGGCATGTCCAAGACAGTGGCAATCTATGTGGTATAGAGAACCACTACCAGCATCAAAAGTTATAAAATATTTATTAAAAAGATGTTCACAAGCATACTTTTAGCACAGCACCAGACTGAGCAAGGGATTCAAAAGAAATGGGTAAAATGCAATTCCTCTGAACCTCCCTCCATACATGCCCTATTGGGAGTTAAAAATATAGGAGAGGCTCCTTAGCTTTAGGAAGTTACAGATCTCTACAGAGTTATCATTACCTTGAAGCTTCCTTCTGGTAACTCTAGGAATCAACAGGAACTCTATGGTAAGACTTTCCTGTAAGTAGACAAGGCCTTTTCTTTTTAATTTTTCCTCTGAGCCACTGCCACCCTAATTTAACATTGACTGCCCTTCCTCCTGTCCTTAAAGAAGACGGGACAGAAATCTACATATTAAAAATAGATTACAGAAAAGTGAATTATATATAAAATATTGCAAAATTTTGCAAATTTTCTCCATTTGCATCACTTATTTTAAAAAATATATAACTGAGATATCATTGACATGGGATTTGGGAATTTAAAAAGACCCCACAGGTGTGGATCCTACCAGTCCATTCAACAAAGCTGATGAAGCCTTCCTCCAACAGAAGAAAAACTTAAATTGGAGGAATGACCTGCTTAATTTTTTAATCTGTTGTGGGAAGTCTCCATAGGCTCAGGTTCAATTCCCAGCATATTCAGTTAAAAGGATCAGGTAGCAGGTGATGTGAAAGACCTCAGCCTGAGTTCCTGGAGAGCAGCTGCTGGTCTAAGTAGAGCAGGGCTATTTTTGGGCAGGAACGCACAGGAACGGAGTTCCGGCTGGCTTCAGAGTTGGCCACACCCACTACAGCCAAAACCTCTGCATGCAAGCTACAGAGGGATCTTTGTAAGGAATTGCCCACTGGGAGGGTCAGGACTCCCAGCTTTCCTTTCAAGTTCTGAGGCCTTGTTTCTGTGTCTCCAGCTGCCCAGCACCTGGTCACCACAGGGTGGTGCCTCATGTACCCCTAGAGGAATAGCCACTTTCCAACTGGCATGTCCAAGACAGTGGCAGTCTATGTGGTATAGAGAACAACTACCAGCATCAAAAGTTATAAAATATTTATTAAAAAGATGTTCACAAGCATACTTTTAGCACAGCACCACACTGAGCAAGGGATTCAAAAGAAATGGGTAAAATGCAATTCCTCTGAACCTCTCCCCATACATGCCCTATTGGGTGTTAAAAATATAGGACAGGCTCCTTAGCTTTAGGAAGTTACAGATCTCTACAGAGTTATCATTACCTTGAAGCTTCCTTCTACTCTCCAGGACAGCACCTGGTTAAATGGCTGCCTCCTCCAGACCTCAGTTAAGAGTTCTGTCTGTTCTGATGGACTCAGCATCAAAAAGCTTCCTCCTTGCTCCTCTGAGTTTTATCTTCTCTCTTTTTCCCATCCACTGATCAGGTCAGACCAGGTCAGCAAAGCTTTTACTGAAGTCTCTAGACTTTTCCTTCCTGAAGCCTCTCTAGTATTTAATTCCTCCACATTTCTGTTCCCTGCTTGAAGGGGGAGGGACGCTTGACCATCCCATTCTCTCTAGCTAGACCTATTAGCATTTCTTAAGAGGTAGCTGAGATCGGCCTGGAAAGGAAGAGGAGGAGGAAGAGGAGGAGATTGGATTTATACCCCACCCTTCATTATCCGAAGGCATCTCAGAGTGGCTTACAATCTCCTTTCCCTTTCCTTCCCTTCCCTATAACAGATACCCTGTGAGGTAGGTGGGGCTGAGGGAGATCTTTTGAGAACTGCCCTTGAGAGAACAGCTCTGAAAGAACTTATGACTGACCCAAGGTCACACAAGCAGCTGCATGTGAAGGAGTGGGGAATCAAAACTGTTTCTCCCAGATTAGAATCCGCACTCCTAACCACTACACCAAACTGGCCATTGACTGACTTCCTCCTGCCCACTTGTTCTCTGCCCAGAGAAAAAAAATATTTAAAACTCAGAGCACAGGTTTTGCTCATTTCAAACCCCCAAGGAAAAAAATGCATTTCTTCACAGCTTTACTTAAGTCTTACCCCAATCCAAATGCTCTTTTTGTACCAGCCATTCTTTCCATTTTCCACTAACTGTCCACCTAGCTATCTAGTTGTCTATTTCTGAGCATCCGTTCATTTTCATCAAGAACCATCATATGAACCTTGCTGTCCCAGTTTTCCTTTCTCTCTTCCATAACCATTACACATGGTAGGCCTCCCATTTACCCACTCAGAGTGGGGATTTACCCACTGCCCAAACACAATTTTCCATCCCCAAGGAACTGAGGAGAGATTTTCTAAAAATTGTCCCAATATAATGATGCTCTAGGAATTTCCCCTAGTCTCTGTGGTACAAGACCATAGAGACAAGGGAAAGTAGTCTAGAGAGTCACCTGGAATTGATGTCATGTCCTCTTTAAACTCTGCTCTCCTCAGGCACTGCGTCCCAAATCTCCTGGCATTTTCCCTGGTGGCACGGGAACTCTAAACATGGTTACCAGGGCAAGTGGAAGAGAGAGGAGATGAGGGAAATACCATATTTAGAAATTTTGAGGAGACAGTGCATGGCCATTCTATTTGCCAGGGCTTTAGATCAGGTATAGATTACAGGTATCTTTTAGGGGGGGAGAATGGTTATTTGAATTTTGATTTATTTTGTATGTTTTTAATTTGTAATCCCCTTTGAGCCACAAGGGAAGGTGGGATATAAAAATAGGAATAACTCAATAGTGGTTTGTAAATAAATTTATCAAATAATTCATCTAGTGCTCTTCCAGGATTGGTTTTATTGCCTGATGATTTAGCACACAGACCAGTCCAAAATAGATAAATGCACTTACAATGCCTCTAAAAGATACAATTTTGCCTTTCCCTGTAAATCCCATCTATACTTGTCAAGTGACAGACCAGACCACCTTCTTCAGCCCTCCAATGTGATATCTACTCATCTCGGCAGACGGGTTTGCGTTTCAGCCAATACATTTTGCAAAGGCGAGTCAGAAAGGACATGCTACATCTTCGTGACAAATGAAGGTGTTTGATTAACATAATTTGTTTCTGTGGTTTGGTGTGTTGTTGTTTTTTAACATTTCCAGATCACTTGTTCTTTCCTCTCTTTTCAAGGGATATGGGGGGGGGCAAATCTCTTCTGACACAAAACGTTAATGCGTCCTTTGCTGTGACCTTCTGTGTCTGCCGTACTGGCTTCTCACCTCGCCTCTCTCTCCACTGTTCAGCAAATAAAAACCAGTCCCCGAAAGCGGCTTACGAGTCGAGAAGAGCTCCCGCTGGCCTTCGGCCAAACCTTTGGGGCTTCGAGTGCAACTTAAAAGGTCTTTCCTTCTGACACATATTTAAATGTACCGCTAAGCAGAGTGGGGAAACGGAGGGTATGGTGGGGAGTCAGAGGAAAATATGTTAAATGTCAGCATCTGACAGGCAGAAAATTAGAATTCATTCCCCTGGGAATTAAATGGACTTTTCTGCTTCTAGTCACTAACTATGACAAGGTTAACATTTTTCAGCTTAATGACTAAGGACATTAAGTGTGCATGTGAATAAGGAATAAAATTACTGGAGGGTACGCGGGCTCAAGTATGCAGAGATGACAACGAAAGCAGGGGTATGTTAATCCCAGAAAAGCCAGGCTCGTCTGCCATGAAGGAATCTCGATTAGAGTGGGAGTCCTAAGCTTAATGAAGTTGCACGTTATTCTGTGGCCTTCGTCGGGCTAGACAAGGAACAAGCAACTGTGACTGACGCAGCATTGAAGTCAAACTACCTGCTACCCTCCAGGGGTCATTTTTTGCAGGAGCGCACAGGAGCGGAGCTCTGGCAGTAAAGAGCCCAGGGGGCGGGCACATGCAACAAGTCCTACCCCCCTGCTCCTTCTCTCCCTCTTTGCCTCCTTTTTTCCTTCTATTTCTTTCCTTCTTTTTATTTCTTTCTTTCCTTCCTTTTTTCCTTCTTTCTTTCCCTCCTTCTTTCCTTTTCTCCTTCTTTCCTTCCCTCTTTC
>NW_015173719.1:272891-279108 GCF_001447785.1 Gekko japonicus | reverse complement strand
GGGGGAAAACTTTGCGCCCCCCCCCCCCAGCTAACAATCCAAAACAGTCCAGTGGCACCTTTAAGACCAAGTTTTATTTAGGTACAAGCTCTCCATCCTTTGCAAGGGCAGATCTGCATGTTCATTGTCGTCGTCCCCCCCCCCCATAGCTAGCAATCCAAAACAGTCCAGTGGAACTTGAGCGGTAGCTGTTGCCTTCTGACACACTTCCAGTGATGTCAGGGGGGGTGGCATATGCAAATAAGTTATGCTAATGAGTTGTGCTAATGAGTTCCTGCACCTCTTTTTCTACGAAATGACCCCTGACCCTCACCATGGGAAAAGTAGCCTGGGCGGGCGTGTTCTTAGCTCTGACCATTCCTTGGTGGGTCCTTGTCGTTAGAGAAGGAAAGGGCTTGGAGTTCAGTCTACCAAGGGAAGTACAGCTGTCAGTTATCTCCATTTACATCTCTTGCAGCTCCTCTTCCTCCCAACTGATATGGAAAATAAGCTTCTACAGAGACAACCAAATGGAAATATTACTTTACACAGAGAGTGATTAAAATGTGGAATTCTCTGCCAGAGGACATAGTGATGACCATAGGAATAAACATCTTTAAAAGGGGATTAGATAGATTCATGGAGGATAAGTCTGTCAATGGCTACTAGCCATGGTGACTAAGGGGAACTGCCACATTCATAGGCACTAAGTCCCAGATCCCGGAGGCAGCATCGGGGGAAGGCCTTGGCCTCTATGCCTTGCCATTGGCCCTCCAGAGGAACTGGTTGGCTGCTGTGTGAGACAGGATGATGGACTAGATGGACCACTGGTCTGATCCAGCAGGGCTCTTCTTATGTTCTTAACCTCCACATTCAGAAGCACTACATCTCTGAGTCCCAGAGCCAGGAGGCAACATCAGGGGAAGGCCTCGGCCTCTGTGCCCTGTTGTTGGCCCCCCAGAGGAACTGCTTCGCCACTGTGTGAGACGGGATGCTGGACTAGATGGATCACTGGTCTGATCCAGCAGGGCTCTTCTTAAGTTCTTATCCATTTTAGTCTACAGTTCAGGAGGCGTTAACTTACTGACACTGTCTCTATTGGGGGGGGGGGACTTGAAGCAGAAGATAGAGAGTATCACTTTGGCCACTTCTTACTTGCCACAAATATAGCCAGAAATATAGGGTACAGTTGCTGGAGTTGACAAAGAAGATCACAGCTGGCCTCTCAATTGAACATACAAAAACACAAACAAACCCAGAACAGAATAGCCTTGGAGAAGAAGCAAGAAACAAAGAAACAACAAAATTCAATGGTTTTGTGTTGATTAGAAGTTGCCAAACCAGTATCAGTAGTTATTATCTGTGGAGTCCTTGGTACAGAAGCATCTGGAGAAAGGGAAGAAGTTCTGCTTTGTAGAATGGAAGATATGGTCCAAAGATGAATTAGTTGAGGGCAAAATATATATACACATATGAATGAGAAACTTATAATCAGTCTTTTAACATGGACTTTGTTAAGATAAAAAGTAGTAAGAATGAACTGAACAGTTTTTATATATTTTAAGATATTTCAGTATTGTATGGTGTTTGAAGTTATAAAATAATTAGTTAGCCAAGAATGTGCGCCTTTATCAAATGGGGTAGTTAGCTACTGATAGGGGATGATGTTGTGTTGTTGTTCAGTCGCACAATCAAGTCCAACTCTTTGCAACCCCATGGACCACATCATGCCAGGCCCTCCTGTCTTTTGCTGTCCTTTGGAGTTCGCTCAATTTAATGTTCATTGTATCAATAACACTGTCTAACCATCTTATCCTTTGCTGTCCCCTTCTTCTTTGACCTTCAGTCTTTCCCAGCATCAAGGTCTTCTCCAGTAAGTGCTCCCTTCTCATTTGGTGGCCAGAGTATTTGAGCTTCAGCTTCAGTATCTGGCCATCCAGGGAACAGTCAGGGTTGATTTCTTTTAGGATTGACTGATTTGATCTCCTTGTAGTCCAAGGGACTCTCAAGAGTCTTCTTCAGCACCATAATTTGAAAGCATCTATTCTTCGGCGCTCAGCCTTCCTTATGGTCCAACTCTCACAGCCATACATTACTGCTGGGAATACCATTGCTTTGACTATACAAACTTTTGTTGGCAGGGCGAAGTCTCGACTTTTTATTATGCTGTCTAGGTTTGCTATAGTTTTCCTCCCAAGGATCAGGCGTCTTTTAATTTCATGGCTGCAGTCACCGTCTGCAGTGATTTTTGATCCCAGGAACGTGAATTCTGTCATCGCTTCCATGACTTTCCCTTCTATTTGCCAAGGAGTGATGAAGAAGAAGAAGAAGAAGAAGAGATTGGATTTATACCCCGCCCTGCACTTGGAGTCTCAGAGCGGCTTACAAACTCCTTTCCCTTCCCCTCCCCACAACAGACACCCTGTGAGGTGGGTGGGGCTGAGAGAACTCTGACACAAACTGCTCTTTTTCAAGGACAACTGTGCCAGAGCTTGTGACTGACCCAAGGTCACATCAGCAGGTGCAAGTGGAGGAGTGGGGAATCAAACCCGGTTCTCCCAGATTAGAGTCCGCACACTTAACCACTACACCAAACTGGCTCTCAAACTGGGATGTCCCTCATAGCAACTCTAATGCTGAAACTGCACACGAGCTAAGGGGTAATTGCGATACCTGCTGCTGGAGCGCCCTGAAACTCTTGATGGTTGCACCATTGTTTTGCTACTGTAGTCCCATTTGTGTGCTGCTCAGCCTTTTGTGAGTGTTTGGCCATCTCCCATCTCAGCCAAGCTGATTCCCCCCATGATCACCTTACTGCTGCATTGGACCCTGCTCATATTTTTCTGTTTGCAAGCTGGTTGTCTGTATTTCTTTTTGCCGTCAAGTCGCACCCCACTTATGGTGACTCAGTAGGGTTTTCAAGGCAAGAGATGTTCAGGGGTGGTCTGCCATTGTCTGCCTCTGTGTAGCAACCCTGGTATTCCTTGATGGTCTCCCATCCAAATACTACCCAGGGCCGACACTGCTTAGCTTCTGAGATCTGATCTTTCCTTCTTTCCTCAGCTATTTGTAAAGCCTCATCAGACAGCCACTTTGCTTTCTTGTATTTCTTTTTCTTTGGGATGGTGCTGATTGCTGCCTCCTGTACAATGTCACGAACCTCCGTCCATAGTTCTTCAGGCACTCTATCAAATCTAGTCCCTTAAACCTATTCTTCACCTACACTGTCTATTCATCAGGGATGTGATCTAGGTCAAACCTGAATGGCCTAGTAGTTGCCCCAACTTTCTTCAGTTTAAGCCTGAATTTTTCAATGAGTAGCTCATGTTCTGAACCACAGTCAGCTCCAGGTCTTGTTTTTACTGACTGTATAGAGCTTCTCCATCTTTGACTGCAAATGATGTAGTCAATCTGATTTTGATGTTGCCCATCTGGTGAAGTCCATGTGTAAAGTCGCCTCTTAGGTTGCTGGAAGAGGGTGTTCGCTATGACCAGAGTGTTCTCTTGCCAAAACTCCGTTAGCCTTTGCCTGGCTTCAATTTGTTCTCAAAGGCCAAACTTGTCCATTATTCCAGTTACTTTTTGACTTCCTACTTTAGCATTCCAGTAGGGCACGTACCCCAGAAAGAATGAAGCAGCTGGGCCAAAGCCAAAAGGACATTCAGCTGTGGATGTGTCTGATGGTGAAAGGAAAGTCTGATGCTGCAAAGAACAGTACTGCATAGGAACCTGGAATGTAAGATCTATGAATGTAGGTAAGCTGGATGTGGTCAAAAATGAGATGGCAAGACTGAACATCGACATATTGGGAATCAGTGAACTGAAGTGGACGGGAATGGGCAAATTTAACTCAGAAGACCACTATATCTACTACTGTGGCCAGGAATCCTGTAGAAAAAATGGTGTGGCCTTTATAGCCAACAAGATAGTGAAAAAGGCAGTAATGGGATACAATCTCAAAAACAACAGAATGATCTCAGTCCGAATCCAAGGCCAACCATTCAACATCACAGTAATCCAAGTCTATGCCCCAACCACTGAGGAAGAAGGGATGATGTTAAAAACCTATAAATATGGGATGTTGAACTGACTGAGAGCTTCTTATCAGAATGGGCTTCCTGTTTGTGACCTGCTTATCTTTTGGGAGCACTCACTGGAAAAGACCCTGATGCTGGGAAAGATTGAAGGTCAAAGAAGACGGGGACGGCAAAGGATGAGATGGTTAGACAGTGTCAGCGATGCAACGAACATGAAATTGAGCCAACTTCGGAGGACGGCGGAAGACAGGAGAGCCTGGCGGGAGATTGTCCATGGGGTCGCGAAGAGTCGGACTCGACTGTGCGACTGAACAACAACAACAATTGTTCTCCTATAATTATCTGTGTAACAGTGATGGATGGTATAATTTTCTGTTGATGCTGAATAGTTATGTTCTAATTAATTAATTGTTGTTTGGCAGTGTGTGTAGAATAGCCAGGTGATCCTAAGATTGTCTGGCAGCCAGAAGCTCTAGCTCTTTTAGCGTTATGCACCACTAGGTGGCGAGCTGGACTTGGGTTTTTTTAAGGCAAGAGACTTTCAGAGGTGGTTTGCCATTGCCTGCCTCTGTGTCATGCCCCCGGTATTCCTTGGAAGTCACCCATCCAAATACTAGCCAGAGCCGACCCTGCTTAACTTCCGAGATCTGACGAGATCGGGCTAGCCTGGGCTATCCAGATCAGGGCTATGTTCTAATAGAAGCTTAAAATGCAGCTGACTTATGTCAACCCCGTAGGGTTTTCAAGGCAAGAGACAAACAGAGGTTTATACTAAATATGGGAGAGCATCAACACTGTTGATGCCCCATCCACTTTTCCATGGGCCAAACTAGCTGTGTCACTAGGAATTCCTTGAATGGATCCTCCAAGAATTTTTTCCCCTTTAGCAGCAGTCTTCCAGGCTTCCAAATTTGATTCAGACTGTGGCACAGAGTGTGGGGGAGATAGTTCACAAGTTATGGAGAACACAGGTTGGAGTCTCTATCCTGGGTGACAGAACAGGCCTGCTGTGACTTAGAGACCCTATTCTGCCAGCCCCCTCCTTGGCTTGTGCCAATTCCTGGAAGATGCTATTCCTTCCACTGCCACCACTGTCCTGGTGGGGTCTTCCTGCCAGGAGGGACAGACTCCTGACACCCCTTCTCAAACTGAGGCTCTGCCTCTGGTCTCCTGCTACCCAGCACCTGGTAACCACGGGGCCCAAATTCCTTCCGGGGGGGGGGCTTGAGGATTGGCAGTGGGTGCCTTGACTGCTTGCCTTCCCCCTTCCTGGGACTCCCCTCTTAAAGTAGCATGGTCTAAGGCAGTTGTGGTCCAGAGAATACTACCAGCTTCAAAGAGCAAAATATTTATTAACAAGAGAAAAGGGTTAGAAGCATAATTTTAGCACAGCACCAGATCAGCAACAAGATGAACAAAGAAAGGTTGGTCGTAATCGCATCCCCTGTCCCTGGTTCTAAAACTTACTCTACTAGATGTTGAAACAGCACAGGCAATTTCAAGCTTAGTAAGCTGCAAAGTGTTCTCAAGGGGTCTCATTACCTCAGGCTTCCTGCCTCCAGCCAGACAGCCAGGCCTGGCCGCAGGTTCAAGATGACTCCTGGCCTGCAGAACAGAGCTCAGCGGTCTGTCCTCTTCCAAGGCCCAGCACTAAAAGACCCTCCCCTCCTGGGAACAAGCACTCTTATTAAACATCTGACTCCACCCATTTTACATCACTCTCCCCACCCCTCTTGACCTGGTCCACACAGGCCACACAGGAGGAACCTGAGGTACTCAGTGCATCCTGGGAGCCCTCCTGGAAGGCATTCTGGGAAATCCCCAAGAGTCCCCTGGAGATTCCTAACACCAAATATCTCAGTAACCTTGCAAGCCGAGTCATTTGCATAACTGTGGCTGTAACTGACCTGGCTTCCTGCCCTTCCAGAGAGAAGAGGGAAAAACGCATGTTCCCTGGGCACAAATACCCCAGCCCTGATACCATTGCTGCGTTCCTGACCGGACTCAAAGGCCCTGGGTCTGCTTTTAAAGATAAGACAACTGGGAGCTCCATTCATGGAACTCCCAACATCAAGTACGGCTTGGCTCCAGCCTAACAGACCTGTGGATGATTTTGCTGATCATGTAACTGGAGGTCGGTAGTGGAAAGTGCCACCAAGTTACAACTGATTCAACCCCATCAGGCTTTCAAGGCAAGAGAC
>NW_015173719.1:255725-272872 GCF_001447785.1 Gekko japonicus | reverse complement strand
GCATATCGCCGTCCTTTAAAAAAAATGGTGGACGAAAATCGGAAGCCTCAGGCTTCCTAACGGAAGTAGCTGTGCAACATTGGAGAGCGATCAGACGGTGGGGTACAGCGTTTACAACCGTTGCACTCAGGATACCACCACTTGGGGACCTAGTGGCAGAGTGCAACGGTGTAAAGGGCTTTACAACGGTTAGGGACGGGAGGCAGATGTTCGCCGTGTGAATGCTGGTAAGTACACCGGTTGGAACTGGCACCTATTCCATTGTAAAGCCCCCTATGTGGTATGTGAGTTGCAGCTTCTCCTCCATTCCCATGCATTCAGTGCCCGGTTCGGATAAGGGGCTTCAGCCTTCCCTCCCGCACCAGTTTCTCAAACTGAAACAGCCCCGCCCCCGGGAATACTGTTGGGGAAACGCATGTTCCCTGGGCCCAAATACCCCAGCCCTGATACCATTGCTGTGTTCCTGACCTGACTCAAAGGCCCTGGGTCTGCTTTTAAAGACAAGACAACTGGGAGCTCCATTCATGGAACTCCCAACATCAAGTACGGCTTGGCTCCAGCCTAACAGACCTGCGGATGATTTTGCTGATCATGTAACTGGAGGTCGGTAGTGGAAAGTGCCACCAAGTTACAACTGATTCAACCCCATCAGGCTTTCAAGGCAAGAGACAAACAGAGGTGATTGGCCATTGCCTGCCTCTGTATGTGAAAAGTACGCAGACGGAGAGTGATTTCAGCAAAGTGTACTTTATTCGATCAGGAACAAGACGACTTTGGCCGGCTCGCAGGCCGGCTTATATCCCCCGAGAAACCGCCACCCAAAACACACCCCTACTTCCCTATAGGTTATTTACAGTGGCCGAGAGTCCCATAGGCTCTCGGCCGGGAACCTAGCCCCCTGATTGGAGCGGGCTAGGATCCGCATAATCCATTGTCTCTTGGAGCGAAGCTCTGCGTTTTTCTCTGGACTTGTCTGGACTGGATACATTACAGTATACCAGCCCTGGACTTCCTTGGTGGTCTCCCTGCCTAGCTTCCGAGATGGGGCTATCCTGTGCTATCGCTGAAGCTGCCTTATACTGAATCAGACCTTGGTCCATCAAGGTCAGTAGTGTCTACTCAGACTGGCAGCAGCTCTCTAGAATCTCAGGCAGAGGTCTTTCACATTGCCTACTGCCTGGTTCTTTTAACTGGAAATGCCCAGGATTGAACCTGGGACCTTCTGCATGCCAAGCAGATGCTCTACCGCTGAACCACGGGCCCCTTTTCAGGTCAGAGCAGCTTGGGATGGCTAGGTGCAATTTGGATCGCTTCGTTCAGTGATTTCTACTGCTGACTGCTCTGTATTCCACATCCTGCTTGCTCGAGCTACAGTCTCCTACTGCTTCGTTCTAGCCTCATTATCTCGTTCTCCGTCTCTGCTGTAAAGCCGCGTAAGCCACTTATCAGGCCCTAATCCCAGTATAGCCCAATCATTTTCAATACATTTGTTTTGTTTCGTAGACCCTCTCTAAAAAAAACCCACCTCACCCCCCCAGTCTGCAGTTCTGTTTTGTAGCCTCAGCACATTTGAGTCACTTTTGAAATTACTTCTCACTCAAGGTCATTGTGTGGCATTGAAATGCTTTGCAGTCGAGTGCATGGTTCCCGCCACCTGCATTAGCTCTCATCTGATTTATTTATCCTGTTTATTATCATTTACGAATCCAATCAATACAGCCTGGAATTCAAACGCGGGCCTGCAGAGAGTCACGTTCGCCCCTTTGGACTGTGCACAAAATGCTAATCAAGACTGACAAAACTCTGATTGGCCAATGTGTTAAGCAGGTGGAATCCAAAGAGAAGGGCTTCTAATACCCTTTTTGATGCCAGGCCTGTTTGGTTGTGTGAATTGGCTCCCGTGGGTCTTTGTGGTGGTGGCACAGTGATGATGTGGCACAAGAATCTATGGCGAGGGCGCCCCTCTGACACCTTTGGACTCGCTAGCAATGCGGCCTGCGTAGGCTTCTCATCCAACTGGTATCAAACCCACCCCAAGCACAATGCAGATGGAGTCCACAGTGCAAAGCACAGTAGTGCACATCCAAAGAAAAACAGAGCCATAAATAAACAAAGGCGTACGGTGCCCTGCCAACAGAATTGCGGAATGTGCCTGTGATCAACAAGAGCCAGTTTGGTGTAGTGGTTAAGACTCTAATGTGGGAGAACTGGGTTTGATTCCCCACTCCTCCACATGCAGCTGCCAGTGTGACCTTGGGTCAGTCAGAAGTTCTTTCAGAGCTGTTCTCTCAAGGACAGTTCTGGAGAGAGCTCTCTCAGCCCCACCTACCTCACAGGGTACCTGTTGTAGGGAGGGGAAGGGAAAGGGGTTGTAAACTGCCCTGTGACTCCTTCGGGTAGTGATGGGTGGGGTATAAATCCAATTTCTTCTTCTTCTTCTTCTTTCCATCTCTGAGATAACAGAAGCAATGTCAATTTAACTTAAGGCAGACATTGACAAACCAGTCTGGCTGGCTGCTTCCCAGATCCTTGGGTGCTGTGGCCATGTTGGGACAAAGTGGGGTGATCAGCAATCCCACCCCCCCAAACCCCCTTGCCTGTCCAACCCAGCCTCCCAGTGGTGCAACGGACAACAAATGTATAGCAGTTCATAAGACATGTCTGGGGACACGATCCTATGACAGATAGCCCAGTGACCCCCTTAGCCCTCACCCCCAAAGGAAGTTAAGCCCAGTCACATGAATAGTAAAGGTAAAGGTTCCCTTGCTCGAAAGCCAGTCGAATCCGACTCTAGGGTTGCGGTGCTCATCTCCGTTTCCAAGCCGAACAGCCAGCGCTGTCCGAAGACGTTTCCGTGGTCATGTGGCCGGCATGACTAAACACCAAGGCACACGGAACGCTGTTACCTTCCCACCGAAGTGGTACCTATTTATCTACTTGCAATTTCTTGCTTTCGAACTGCTAGGTTGGCAGGAGCTGGAACTAGAGACGGGAGCTCACTCCATCTTGCGGCACCCGGGTCTCGAACTGCTGAACTACTGACCTTCCACAGCCTGCAGTTCAGCGTCTTGACCACTTGAACCACCGCAGCTCCATACATGAATGGTACTGAACTACATTTGAGAAGACAGTGGGATCAAACTAGAGCCAGCATGGCGCGGTGGTCAGTGTGCCAGACTCAGAGGCAGGTTTGAATTCCTACTTTGTCACGGGAACTGGTTGAGTGTCCTTAGTTCAGTCACATTCTCTCAACCTCACAGGATTGTCTTTTGGAAGATACGGTGGAGAAGAGGAGAATGATGTTACAAAGCCACTCCTTTGGGGAGAAAAAGGAGGGTATAAATATCGGAACAAATTCATAGCTGAAGGTGGGTAGTCTGTTTTCCAAGAAAACAGGTCCCAGCAGCCAACTGATGACTAAGAGAGAAAGAGAGAAGTTACCAATGGAAGGAGTGGTGCATTCCAAAATCTGGTTTAACCATAGAGTTTTGGGTGCATCCTAGAGTGTAACAGAGATGCATAGATAGTTGAAGGTGGCAGGGAAAGAGGAAGACCCAACATGTGATGGATGGACTCAGTCAAGGAAGTCACGAGGGCCCTCCGTCTGCAAGACATGAGCAAGGCTGTTCGGGATAGGTCATTTTGGAGAACATTGATTCCTAGGGTCACCATAGGTTGGAAGCGACTTGACAGCATTTAACACACACACACAATATAGATGCAGTGACAGCACTTCCGGGCAGTGTTCCCTCTAAGCTGAGTTAGTGTGAGCTAGCTCACAGTTTTTTAGCCTCCGGCTCACACATTTTTGTCTTCGCTCGGGAAGGAGGGCTCCAGAGCAAACTAATTTATGCAGGAGCCAAATCGCTCGCTCACAACATTAATGCCAGTAGCTCACAAAGTAGAATTTCTGCTCACAAGATTCCACAGCTTAGAGGGAACATTGCTTCCAGGTATTCACTGGAGGTGATGTTGCAGCCATGATGGATCATCTTATTGCATCAAAAAGGGTATTAGAAACCGTTCTCTTTGGATTCTAACTGCTTAACCCATTGGGCAATGGCGTCTCTCCCTATATGTGCCCCATAGAGCTTTATGCTTGGCAAAGCAACATCTACTGTCAGTCCTCGGTCCAAAAGATGTCCGCCTGGCCTTGAGTAGAGCCAGGGCCTTCTCCTCCCAGGCCCCAGCCTGGTGGAGCATGCTCCCGATTGAGATTAGGGGCCTACGGGACCCAGCTGAGCTCTGAGAAGGAGCAGGAGACAGAGCTGCTAGAGGGGTGAGTGTTTTTTTACTTGCTTTCAGCTGAGGGGATTTAGCTGAGGGTATTGTGTGGGAAGACTGTGTTTGGGAGTGCGTGGAAGGGAATAGAGTTGCAGAGTCCTGGCTGCTTGAGATAGGGTGAGAAAGGGTCATTGTTTGAATGTAAATTGAGTGCCTGGGTGAATTTGAATAGCTGCTGCCCCACCCTCTGCTGGGAGAGGCCTCTATATAAGGCAGCACCTTCCCAGAGGGTGAGAGCTAAAGGGCTCTTTGCCTGTGGCTCTTAGCCTAGGGAATCTTAGACTAGGGGCTCTGTAAGAAGTCCAGGAAGAACCAGAAAGCCAAGGCCCTAGTCTACTGGTGTTCCCAGTAAGGTAAGTAAACTTCGACAAGGAGACCCACATAAATACAAAGGGTTTTAAAAGGGGGGTTTATATTTAATTATTTTAAAAGCAATTATGAAGCCAGAATGCCAGCAGGGGGTTGGGGGCTATCCAGTGTTTTGCATGGAGTGTCACATGTATGACTATCTGCCCACTGGACAAAAGTCTTGGGTGTGTGCTCAGTGCAAGGAGCTCCTGGTTCTCAGGGAACAAGTTTCTTCCCTTGAGGCCAAGGTGGCTGACCTGGAGAAGCAGAGACAGTCAGTTAGGCGCATGGAGAAGACTCTCGGGGACTTGTTAGATATATCCCACTATGGATCTGGCAGTACCACCACTCTCAGGAAGCATGAGGGTCAAGGGAAAACAGGACACCGTGCTGAGGATAAGGGGAATGTGCCCTCAGAAGGGACCTCTTCTTCAGCTGGTGAACGGATATCCTTTCGCACCAAGGAACCATCCCTGGGCAGGGTGGGAGGGGGGCTCTTGGTAGTTGGTGATTCAATCCTTAGGCAGGTAGAACTTTATCAGTTCCTCATCAAAGGCTCCTAAGTAAGCTCAAAAATCACGGGATAAAAGGGCAAGTCCTTTTGTGGATCAAAAACTGGCTAATTAATAGGAAACAGAGAGTGAGTATAAATGGGAAATTTTCTCAGTGGAGGGTGGTAAGCAGTGGGGTACCGCAGGGATCAGTACTCGGTCCACGGCTTTTTAACTTGTTCATTATTTGGAGTTGGGAGTAAGCAGTGAAGTGGCTAAATTTGTGGATGATACAAAGTTCACGGTGGTGAAAACCAGTGAGGATTGTGAGGCACTCCAAAGGGATCTGTCAAAGTTGGGCGAGTGGGCGTCAACATGGCAAATGGGGTTCAATGTGGCCAAGTGCAAGGTGATGCACATTGGAGCCAAAAATCCTAAATATAAATACACGTTGATGGGGTCTGAACTGGCAGAGACTGATCAAGAGAGAGATCTTGGAGTTGTAGTGGATAACTCACTGAAAATGTTGAGACAGTGTGTGACTGCAATAAAGAAGGCCAATGCTATGCTGGGGATTATTAGGAAGGGTATTGTAAACAGATCAGCCAATATCATAATGCCCCTATATAAATCAATGGTGAGACCTCATTTGGAATACTGTGTGCAGTTCTGGTCACCACACCTTAAAAAGGATATTATAGCTTTGGAAAAAGTGCAGAAAAGGGCAACTCGGATGATAAAAGGGTTGGAACACTTTCCCTATGAGGAAAGGTTAAGGCGCTTAGGGCTCTTTAGCTTGGAGAATCTACGCTGAGGGGTGACATGATTGAGGTTTATAAGATTATGCATGGGATAGAGCAGGTAGAGAAAGAGGTACTTTTCTCCCTTTCTCACAATACAAGAACTCGTGGGCACTCCATGAAATTGCTGAGCAGTCAGGTTAGAACAGATAAAAGGAAGTACTTCTTCACCCAAAGAGTGATTAACATATGGAATTCACTGCCACAAGAGGTGGCGGCGGCTACAAGCATGGACAGCTTCAAGAGGGAATTAGATAAGCATATGGAGCAGAGGTCCATCGGTGGCTATTATTCACAAGGTATAGATAGGGACTCTGGGGCAAGTGATGCTCTGTTTGGTGCTTGGGGGGGAGGCAACAGTGGGAGGGCTTCTAGTGTCCTGGCCCCACTGGTGGACCTCCTGATGGCATCTGGTATTTTTGGCCACTGCGTGACAGTGTTGGACTCGATGGCTATTGGCCTGATCCAATATTGACTTCTCTTATGTTCGTATTATAGTTCCGCAGGGCCTGTAAACCTGAGCTGTTCCGCCAGGCTTCCAGCTAATTGGGAGGTGACCGCTCATTCTGGCCCCTCTTACCCAGACTGTCCTCATACTCGTTCGATGGTGTAGACGACCATGGTTTCCATCAATAGTAACTGGACTATTATATTTCTGCCCGCCTGCCCTTCAACACAAGTAGCACAATGGTTTAGTACTGGCTTGCCATCTGTTTTAAAATTGGGTTCTTAATTGTTTATGGTTTCATGATGTGGTTTTATTGTTTATATTTCTGTTGACAGAAATCAATTAAAGAGAAATAAATAATCCTAGCAGGGCAGGGGACGGGAGGGAGTGGGAGGGAGGCCCAGCCGACGTTGCAGCCACATGTCTACATCATTTCCAACATGACTCGGAAGTGACATCGTCACACAGCGATCT
The DNA here is from genome assembly GCF_001447785.1 of Gekko japonicus. Classification (NCBI taxonomy): domain Eukaryota; kingdom Metazoa; phylum Chordata; class Lepidosauria; order Squamata; family Gekkonidae; genus Gekko; species Gekko japonicus. The sequence continues at coordinate 266,027 of NW_015173719.1, read as the reverse complement.
CAGAGCGACTGTCTGGTATTTGGGCAAAACTCTATGGTAAGTTTGGCTTCTGTTGAGGTTTTGTCCAAATACCAAAGTGTAGTCCCAACGTCACCAACATGATGATGTCACGTCCAGGTCATGTTGGAAGTGACGTATTCATGTCACTGCAATGTTGACTGGGCTTTGCTCTTTTTCCGAGTAAGTCCCCCCCCCCGCCAGGCAGCTGATCAGTGGCAAGGCGGTGGGGCCTGGCAGTGGGAGACCCTGGCCTCCACTGGGGAGTCTGGCAACCCTAATTCCACCCATTCCACCCCCTCTCTCTCCTAATCTGAATCAAGCCATCTGGGAACTGAGTCTGCAGCATGGAAATATGGGCAGACAGCTGATCCAAAGTACTTGTGGAAGACCTGGGCAAGGCCTGAGGTCTCTGTAACGTACAGTGTAGGCCCTAAAATGAGTGCCTTTCAGTGCAAAAGAAGCAAAAGGGGGGGGGAATTGCAGGACTAAATAAGCGCTAAGTAAAAAAATCAAATAAGCACCGACAGCACTGAGTCTCCTACAAGACATTTTCCCTACCTTTCCTTCCCATAGAAGCTACCCTTCCCTTGCAGTTGAACACTGGATTGTAAGCACATCAGAGCAGGCCTGTCTTGTATGCTTCTGTGAACCTGTAGTGCCTTATGCACCGGTGGTGCTATTTGCATAAGCACACTGTCGTATTAGTGATAGAAAGCCAACGTCCTTTGGACCATGTTGTATCCTTGCACTGAGTGCCCTAGTTTATGCTCTCCCTCCATAAATACGTCTGTTAAGAGATAGCCAGACACATGATGTCTGGGAAGAAGCCCCCATCCCACCACCTGCTTCTCGGTCCCCTCGACTGCACAGATTAACCAACGGTCTAGACCAGTGTCAGAAAGAGGAGCTTCCAGAAAATGCCTCTTGTGTGTCTCTCTGTGATGTGAAGAGAATGCAATAAGCAGGAGGGGCAGCAGCTTTCGCCAACTATGGCATCTGTCAGAGACACATTGCGCATGACCCCAGTGAGACAGAGGCATGTCACCCAACAACAGGGGTATGCCAATCACAGAAGATCTTCTGTTCTTATATGAAACTTTCAATGGCTCTTATTGCAAGCGCGAAAAGATCGCTGTATCCAAAGAGGAAAACTGCGAAGGCTGAGCGCTCAGCTACAGCCTACGTGTAGTCAAAAGTTCCCCTGTGGTGGCTTCCGGTCTGGCTCCCGCGAAAGGCGGACGCATCCTTGGGTTGCTCCCGAGGGGCGTCTCGCCCGCCCGCGGTGGAGGAGGGAATCCGTGCGAGCGGAGACCCGAACGAGCCCCTCAGGATGTGAGGAGCTCGGATTCTTTCTCCCGCTGTCTACCCTTCCCTTTTTTTTCTTTTAAGCGAAATACCTCCCCTTTTTAGGGGAGCTAATAAAATCTTTACAAAAAAAAAAAAAGTTCCCCTGTGGTCACCATCATCCTGCGACACTCGTTCAGCACAGAAGCGAACACACATACAGCTGGCTATGAAGAACTGGCAAGCCTGCGCCACCGCCACACTTCCGTTGGATGCCTGATCTTTGAGCACCCTCTGGTGTCTCAGTGCAAGAGTACCATTTCAGTCTCTCTGTAAAATTTCAGCTGATGTGACCTGGTTGGTCCAGGCTGGTCAGGTCTCAGAGCTAAGCAGGGTCAACCCTGGTTAGTACTTAGATGGGAGACCACCAAGGAAGTCCGGGGATGCTGATAAGGAGAGGCAGGCAAATAGCAAACCCCATGGGGTCGTCATAAGTCTACTGTGGCTTGATGGCACTTCCCACCACCACGATTTCAATATTTTTAAAAGTGGATATTTCTTCTTAATGGAACAGTGAAGAGAAGAAGAGGATGAGGATGAGGAGGAGATTGGATTTATACCCCGCCCTTCACTTGGAGTCTCAGAGTGGCTTATGAACTCCTTTCCCTTCCCCTCCCCACAACAGACACCCTGTTTTTTTAATTCACCTGACATGAGGCATGAGTCCTTTCCGTTATTGTTTATTGTGCCATCTGTTGTGTTATTGGTTTTATCACTTGTATTGTTTTATGAATCTTGTGTTGTAAGCCGCCCTGAGCCCACTTCGTGGAATAGGGCAGGGTGTAATAATAATAATAATAATAATTGTGTGTGTGTGTGTGTATCCATCCATCCATCCATTACTGGCAAGAAAGACCTCACAACATTATCCATAGACTGCAAGCCTGCACACAGCTAAGCCTTTACTCCTGCACCATTTTCCTTACCCGAAACAGCCCCAGAACATCATTTGCTTCATGGGAGGGCTTAACATGGTAACAAAGTAAATGGGAGCGGTGGCGCAGGCAGCTAATGCCTGCAAGTAACAGCACTAGCGAACAGCCACTATGGCTGTTCGAGACCACCGCGGCCGGGGTGAGCTCCTGGCCCTAGTCCCAGCTCCCGCCCACCCAGCGGCTCGAAAGTGTACTCACGAGTAGACAAATGGGTACCTGCCATAGGTGGCAGGGGGCACCAACCTCCTGACGGGGTGTGCGAGGAGTGCGGCGGCGGCAGAAACGGCGGCGGCGGAGTAATGGCGACAGCAGAGACGAGCTGAGGACATGGTGACGACGGTTGGAGGCGGAGCTGTGATGACGCGACGACGCAAGGACGCAGCACAGTGGAGCCTGAAGGACGTTAGCTGAGCTGCAGTCAGAGCAGCCGCGCGTCAAAAAGAACACCAGCTGAAGCCTGCTGAGGATGTCATCAGGCCGTCGGCCCATCCGAAGCGCCGGAAGTAACATCAGAAGCCGCCCGGAGAGAAAAAAGCAACAGCAACAGAAGGCATGCCGCTGGGTGCTGGTAGGCAGCCCCCTCCCAAAAATGAATTGTGACCCTAGATTAGGTATAATTGGTATATATCCTCTGTAAACTGCTCTGAGACCCTCCGGGTCAAGGGCGGCATAGAAATCGAAACTATAAATAAATAAATAAAATAAATATAAAGATGTAGCCCACAGTAAGCATGCAGCTCTCAATGCAGCATATAGTGCCCCCCCTCCCCCGGTTGTGGTTGGGAAAATAAGGCATATGGGAAGGTTAATGGCACCCGCCTCCCTTCCTGCCATGATCTTGATCCAAATTTGGGCCCCACACGACTGAGAAATAAGTTTCCACGCGTGACTGATTGTGTCAGGGAACTCTGACATGGCACTTCAAATGTCATTAAAATATAGTTTGGCCTGAAGTCGCTGACCTCTAGGCAGTTCCTAAGGGTGCTACAAACTGATTGGGCCCTGTGCAGGAACAGAGGTTCCAAGTGAAGGAGAAGAGCCGGTACTGTGTCGTGGTTAAATGTGAAACCAGGATCTGGGAGACCAAAGTTCTTGTCCCTACTCTGTCAGGAAGCTCACTGGTTGTCCTTGGGCCAATCACACTCACTCTCAGCCTGACCTACCTCACTGGGTAGTGGTGGAAGGGAAACATGTTATTCTGAATACCTTAGAGGAAGGGTTGATACAGAAGGAGCATCTTCCAAGTATCCCTGATCCCTGTTACAGAGATTCCCATATCTAATACCGCGGTTAAGGAACACAGGGGGTTTCTTTGGTTTTTTAAAAAATAATAATTTCCCCTCTATTTCAATAACGTACAGTTAACGTGTCTGAAAGAAACATGAGCCAAGCTGGTTACTTCTCAGTGGACGATCTGGCCCCTTTTCAGCTTAGGCCCACGTCAAGTTTCTATTTCCCCTTCCGGTTTGGGCTTGGAGAGGCCCGGCTGTTAGCCATGCGCATCCGCCACTGGCACTGGAACAGCCTGCGCTCACTTTCTTTGTTGCCCCATATACGGGCCATGGTCATAGCATTAATTCCAGCACGGTCCTCATCGGAGACTTGGGCCCCATAGTTGAGAAGAACTTCTATGCAGGCAAGCTGGCCCGCTGCAGCGGCGGCATGGAGGGCTGTTCTGCCCAGCGGCGTTCGGTATCTTGGATCAGCACCTGGAGAGAAAACAAGGCACAACTGGTATTATGTATTGAGCTTAAGACTTTCCTCTAGCGGTACCTAGAATGGGCTGAGCTTGCTTCTCTAGAACAATAGCTCGCCTGGATCCAGGAACTAACCGATAGATAAGCAGTGTAATGTAAATAGCCTATCACTGGGAGTGGGGGGGTGTTGGGTGCGGTGTTTTGCATGCATAGAAGCAGGGCTCCAGCCCTGCTACCTTGGTCTTGTGTTCTGCTGAGATCACTGAATAAACTAGAGCTGATCACTGCAATGCGTCTAGAACCCAGTATTTAACAACAGGAATCCGATAGACTTGACTTTATAATTTTTCTTTTTAAAAACCCTCTTAAATCATCAACTAAGATAAACCCTTTAATGCAGGAGTCCCCAGCATGGTGCCTGGTGGTGCCATGGTGCCCACCAATACCTTCTCTGGTGCCTGCCGAGTGTTCTTAGGAAGTAGGTGGGGCCAGGTAGGGCTTTTGTCCAGCAAAGGTTCTGATTGGCTGTGCAGATTAAAAAAAAAAAGTTGCTTCCACCACAGCACAAGGTTCTACACACTATGTGACTGAAGGTAAGCTGTGGCAGCCATTTTGTTGCTGCACCCACCATGCTGTGTCAGAATTCCAAATGTGCCCGCAGGCTCAAAAAAATTGGGGACCCCTGCTTAAAAGCACCTCTCAAATCAGCAACTCCCTTTCTCTCTCTGTGTTGCAAATGTTTTGATCTGTACTTGCAGCTGAATGAGCCAAGGCCAAGGTGGGAGAGTCCTGGAGTGCTGGTTAAAATGGACCGTAACCAGTGTACCCTCTAAGCTGTGTTCATGTGAGCTAGCTGATGGTTTTTTAGCCTCCAGCTCACACAAGGATGGCTCCAGAGCAAACTAATTCACGCAGCAGCCAAATCACTCGCTCACAACTTGAATGCCAGTAGCTCACAAAGCAGAATTTTTGCTCACAGGACTCCACCGCTTAGAGGGAGCATTGACCGTAACTTATTCAGGCTGCAGGTGTGGGAATTGCCTTTCCCAAAAATGCTTTTCTTATGGCAAGAAAAAAAATATTATCTGAGAACAGAAAACTGGAACAGCGGGGAACAAAGCTTGCTTAGCGCCTCTCCCCGAAATTTTAAGAGCCAGTTGTTTTAAGTCCTAGGGAAAGTGGAGTACTACTACTTGAGCCAGAGTGGTATACAGTGGTTAGAGTTCCAGACTAGGATCGGGGAGACCCAGGTTTGAATCCCCACTTGTGGCATGGAAGCTCGCCAGTCACACACTTGGCCTAACCTACCTCACAGGGTTGTTGTGAAGATGAAATGGAGGGGAGGAAAATGATGGGAGTCACTTTGGGTCCCCATTGGGGGAGAGTGTGGGTATAAATGAAGTAAAATAAGTACAATTGGAGAAACACCATTCCAAAAACCCCTTGAGCTGGGCAATCCTCTAAATGTTTTCTATTAATTAATTATCGTATGGCATTGTGTGTATACAGGAGATCCTAAGATTGTCTGGCAGCCAGAAGTTCTAGCTCTTTAGTATTATGCACCACTAGGAGGTGTATCAATAGGTGGCGAGCTAGACTTGTTTTTAAGGCAAGAGAGGTTTCAGAGGTGGTTTGCGTCACGACCCTGGTATTCCTTGGAGGTCACCCGTCCAAATACTATCCAAGGCTGACCCTGCTTAGCTTCCAAGAAGTGACGGAATCAGGCTAGCCTGGCCTATCCAGGTCAGGGCAATGTTTTCTATGATCAGAAGAAAACCTGATCATAGAAGGAAAATCTATGCACCTTAAAGCCAATATATGCAAATGCATGTACAAAAGTCATTCGTTTCCTTAATGGGTTTAGAGGACCAGAAAGGTTGGACACGCTATACTGGGTTGATGCCAGCAAACTGCAGATATAAGGACTGCAGATTTTTCCTGCGTTCCCCCTCTGCCAGCTTCTTTACGACCCAGGGTGGTGGGTTGAAGGGCAGTGTGGGTTGGGAAACTGCCGTGGAGAGAAGAAAGGGAGCAAAGTATCTTCTCTGCCCTCTTCCATCCACAGGGATGCGCTGAGGGACATAGCACAAAGAGCAGTTTTTCACCCACTTCCCTTTCATATCCCCACCGGATATTACCTCATGCAGGTTCTGTAACCGCATAAACAAACCTTCCCGATGTTGGAAACGAGTGCTGGGGGTGGGTGGGTGAGGTTTTGCTGGAAACATCTGCAACTATTAGTGTCTTCCACTGACAGATCACTAGACCCAATGGGGTTGCCAGCTCCAGGACTGCAGATTTTAACTATAAATCACTATTTAGGACAGAGGCCCCCCATTTTTTTGAACCTGTAGGCACCTTTGGAATTCTGACACAGGGCGGTGGGTACAATCACAAAATGGCTGCCGTGGCAACTTAAGCCAGTCACAAAATGGCTGCCACAAGAGGTTGAACCAATCACAAAATATCAGGGAGCGAAGATATGCACGATCTCATCAGAAGCTAAGCAGGGTTGGCCCTGGCAAGTATTTGGATGGGAGACCTCCAAGAAATACCAGGGGCGTGTGGCAGAGGCAGGCAACGGCAAACCAGCTCTGAACGTCTGTTGCCTTGTGAACCCTATGGGGTCGCCATAAGTCAGCCGTGACTAGATGGCACTTTCCACCACTACCACGGTTATGCGTAACTCTAACAGTAACTCTCCAACATTTCGGGCAGAATCTCGTAACTCTCCAACATTTCAGGCAGAATCTCTGTTTAACAGGATGCCTTTTAATTGGCACAGCCAATCAGAAGCCCGGCTGGGCAAAAGCCCTACCTAGGCCCACCCACTTTCTAAAAGTATTTGGCAGGCACCAGGAAAGGTGTTGGTGGGCACCAGAGCACCATGGCTTTGGAAAGCTGTGCTTTAGAATAGGCCTGAGACACAGTAGGCCTGAGAATTTGAGTCTAGGTTCCTTGTAAATCTGTTAATGTTTTGTTGTTGGGTTTTTTCTTTTACTGTTCTAGCTAACTTAGGACTTTCAGTTCTGAAAAGAATAACTTAAGAATAAATGGCTTTATGCCCAGAAGAAACTCAAGACCAAATGGAACAAAGTTTTTTTTGAACCTGTAGGCACCTTTGGAATTCTGACACAGGGCGGTGGGTACAATCACAAAATGGCTGCCGTGGCAACTTAAGCCAGTCACAAAATGGCTGCCACAAGAGGTTGAACCAATCACAAAATATCAGGGAGCGAAGATATGCACGATCTCATCAGAAGCTAAGCAGGGTTGGCCCTGGCAAGTATTTGGATGGGAGACCTCCAAGAAATACCAGGGGCGTGTGGCAGAGGCAGGCAACGGCAAACCAGCTCTGAACGTCTGTTGCCTTGTGAACCCTATGGGGTCGCCATAAGTCAGCCGTGACTAGATGGCACTTTCCACCACTACCACGGTTATGCGTAACTCTAACAGTAACTCTCCAACATTTCAGGCAGAATCTCTGTTTAACAGGATGCCTTTTAATTGGCACAGCCAATCAGAAGCCCGGCTGGGCAAAAGCCCTACCTAGGCCCACCCACTTTCTAAAAGTATTTTCCAGGCACCAGGAAAGGTGTTGGTGGGCACCAGAGCACCATGGCTTTGGAAAGCTGTGCTTTAGAATAGGCCTGAGACACAGTAGGCCTGAGAATTTGAGTCTAGGTTCCTTGTAAATCTGTTAATGTTTTGTTGTTGGTTTTTGTTTTTCTTTTACTGTTCTAGCTAATTTAGGACTTTCAGTTCTGAGAAGAATAACTTAAGAACAAATGGCTTTATGCCCAGAAGAAACCCAAGACCAAATGGAACAAAGTTTGCAATGATTATTCATTGGGATGCTCAGAGGTGCCTTACATCATGCCTTCAGAGAGCACTGAGCCATATGTCAGCGAGTCGTGTGTTGGCCTGAGCCAGGGTTGCCACCCTCCAGGTGGCACCTGGAGCTGTCTCCCTAACACAATTGATTTCCAAATGACAGGTTAGTTTACCTGGAGAAAATGGCTGCTTTGGAGGGTGGGCTCTATGGCATTATACCGTGCTGAGGTCCCTCCCCTCTCCAAATCCCGACCTCTCCAGGCTCCACCCCCCAAAATCTCCAGGTGTTTTCCAACCCAGATCTGGCGACCATAGCGTAAGCAATAGCTTCTGTATAAACTGGCCACATCCCGTAACCTCTAAATCTCTCATATCTGAAGGTCAGTGAAATCTGCTTTCCCCTTTTTTTGCAAGGTAAGAAACTTTTACCCTTGCTTCTTAAAGTCAACTTCAATAGAACAGAAATGACATGTATGCTCATTAAGGGGTGTGCCGGTGTTCTGTGCATCTATTTTGTTTGATCAGATCCAGTGAGATCACATTATTTTTAAACAAAAGCCTTAATTAGTATATTGACTATTGGCTGAGAAATACCAAGTTTCACTTTGAACCAGGAACACATAAAATAAACCTCAATGTCTTCCTCAGAGATTGAGGGCTGTGCCTTCCAAAGATTGAACGTTGTAAGGGAACACTCAGTTATCAAGCAGCACTGTGATTTATTGATTAATGTGTTGCTTTAGTTCAATCAAAGAGGTCTTAATCTTCATGTGGCAGTTTAAAGGAACGTCCCCTCACAAGTAGGTCCCAGCTAGGGCTGCCAAGTCCCCCCGGGGGGCGGAAATCCCCCCACCCCAGAGGCCCGTTCCCAGACGCCGGAGAATCGGGCCCCGGGGGGAACCCCGCCCCAGCGTGCACGTCACAGGGAAGTGACATCATGATGCCGGGCACGCTGGGGGCGGGACCACGGCCATACAAGGGAAAACTCTATGGTATGGAGCCACCCCAGAGTCCCCCGCCGGCAAGGTAAGTCGGACTTGGCAACCCTAGTCCCAGCCACTGCGACACCAGGTTGGAAGATTCCTGGAGATTTGGAGGTGAAACCCAAGGAAGTCAGAGTTTGGGGAAGGGAAGGACCTCAAAGGGGTATCATGCCAGAGAGTCCACCCCTAGGGATCCCAGCCTCAAGATGGGACCTGGAGACCCCCCAGAATAACCCTGACTGTTCCCTGGAAGGCCAGATAATGAAACTGAAGCTCAAATACTTTGGCCACCAAATGAGAAGAGAGCACTCACTGGAGGAGACCCTGATGCTGGGAAAGATTGAAGGTCAAAGAAGACGGGGACGGCAAAGGATGAGATGGTTAGACAGTGTCATCGATGCAACGAACATGAAATTGAGCCAACTTCAGAGGACGGCGGAAGACAGGAGAGCCTGGCGGGAGATGGTCCATGGGGTCGCAAAGAGTCGGACTCGACTGTGCGACTGAACAACAACAACTCCAGTGATCCCGTCTTCCCCAGGCTCCATTCTCAAAACTCCAGGAGTTCCCACCTGGATCTAGCAACCCAACCCCTCAATCCCCCACGGGCAGCCAGGGGGGACCTAGCAACCCTAGTCCACCCCCCAAAGCAGCCATTTTCTGCAGGGGAACTGGTCTGTGGAGCCTGGATATCAGTTGGAATTCTGGGAGATCTTTAGACCACATCTGGTGGTTGAAAACCCTAAACACACAGGCCTGTCTTTAGCATAAGTACAGCATTACTGTTGTTGATTAAGGCCCACTGTAACTGTTTCTTGGAGACTTGTAATACGGAAAATGTGAGCATACACAGGTACAATGACCAGCTTCTGAACTTAGAATACTACCGTTTTGAAGCAGAAATTCCATCGCATTCAGGAGGCCCCTCCGCGCAGTCACGAATAAGGCCACAAAACTTCGGTGCGCTAACCACGCTACCCTTTCTTCCGGATTCAGCAGGTCTGAATGTGCCGTGCAAAACAAGGAGGTCTTTGTTGCTCCTAAACCATGCAGCTGGCAAAGGAAGGCACAAAACGTTACCCCAAGGATTGACTCGTTATTTATATAGACTCACAGGGAAAAACTATTACGTGCTTCGAGTTCCACGTGGTTGGCAAAGGAGTAAAATAGTGGCCAGCATTTTCCCTGTTTACTCAAGGATCTCCACTGCATTCCACTTGCCCCGGAGACTCCTCTGCCAGAATTGTAAAGAAACAGTGCTGTGTGAGAGGTGACTTATTTGAGGGGAAGGGCAATGCAGAAATAAAACCAATTTGGTTAAAATGTTGATGTTCTTCCCACACCTGCACACGGGAAAGACAAGCCAAGCATGTGCACTACAGTACAGCAGCCGCTGTAGGTTTGACAGTTTCAAGGAGAGTTATTACTATGGGGGGGGGCACATTCTGGAAGAGAAATTAGTGGACCATGACCGGGGGGGGGGGGCCCAAGCCCCAAGTGGGGACGGGG
>NW_015173719.1:250897-255559 GCF_001447785.1 Gekko japonicus | reverse complement strand
ACTCCCCCCTCGCCCTTCCGCTGGTGGCCGGGGGGGGGGTCTGGCACCCCAGAGGCTTTGGATTCAAATCACCATTTGGCTATAATGCTCACTGCATGACCTTGGGCCAGTCACTACCTTTCAAACTAGCTGACCTCACAGGGTGGCTGTGGGGACAGAGCCTGCATGACCTTGGGCCAGTCGCTACCTTTCAAACTAGCTGACCTCAAACTAGCTGTGGGGACAGAGGAAAAGAAATCCATGTATGTCACCTTGAGCTCCTTGGAAGACAGGTGAGGTAAGAAAAGTGAGAGATATTAGAGATCTTTTACTGATATGGGTTGAATGAAAACACAATGATCCCTTTCTCTTGGTTCTCTGCTCCCCATTCTCCCTTCCTTGAAATATGCCCACTTTCTTCTCAGCAGCAGCAATCAGGCCATCTTGGCCTTGTGGAGGTTTCTTTCTCCCAGAATTCCTCTTTCCTGAACAACTGCTTTCCTCCGCTACCTGCCTCTCCTGTTCCCTCCCCTCCCCTCCTCAGCCCTTTGCTTTAGGAAGGTCCTGGTAGATCTGTGAATTTTTGGTCCAGGTCAAACCTGGCTTCACTTCTTTATACTATTATCATCTTCAGCAGGTCCTTTAAAAATAACAAACTTTCCAGAGACAGGACCCACTGGGCACGGGGCCCACTGTGGTGGTATAGGGTTGCCTGGTAGTACCTGGCAACTGGTGCGAGGTTTTTTTTGGGGGGGGGCAGCATCCCAAAAGAAAAACCAGGCCTCACCTAATTACTGGACGTTCTGGCCATAGAGATCCTGATAAATTCATAGAGCTTCTCAGAGGTGACAAGGGTAGCTCTAGCAATTGCCAGAAACTCTGTGGTCAGTTTTTTTACCCTGTCTTCCTCCCCAATGGGGACCCAAAGCAGCTCACTTCATTCTCCTCTCCTCCATTTTAACCTCACAATAACCCTATGATTGGGTTAGGAGGAGACAGTGTGACTTGGCCTGAGGTCATCCAATGAGCTTTCAAGGCATAAGTGGGGATTAGAACCTGGGTCTCCCAGATACTAGTCTGAAACTCTTAACCACTACAACAGCACACTAGCTCTCTTGATACTATATGCACATTTTCTGCCCCTAAGCAATTCTCCCACATCCAGGGCTATTTTTGGGCAGGAACGGAGTTCTGGCTGGCTTCCAAGTTGGCCACACCCAGCAAGAATGCATTAGCATAATAGGCCACACCCAACAGCAGAAACTCATTAGGATTGGTTACATTAGGGGTGTGTGGCCTAACATGCAAAGGAGTTCCTGCTACCCAAAAAGCCCTGGTTTTTTACAACAAACAAGGTAAACAGAATAACAAGCAAAAGGTGGGTATGGCTGGATGATCACACTTCTGGTAACATGGGGGTGCGGCCTAATATGCCAATGAGCTATGCTGTCAGGGGTGTGGCCTAATATGCTAATGAGTTTCTGTTGGGTGTGGCCTATTATGCTAATGAGCTCCTGCTGGGCTTTTTCTACAAAAAGAGCCCTGCCCACGTCTAATCAAGCATTCTGCATTGTACCTTTGCATCCTGACTCCTTTCTCTGAAGGATCCCTTCCACTCTTGGACAGGGAATCAGGAATCTGCCTACTTGTATCTGACGAAGCGAACTTTGACTCTCGAAAGCTGAATTCTAGTAAAAACTTGGAACATATTATAAACTCATTATACACAACCAAGATTCAATTATTTCAGACACATTTGGATAAATCTGGTCCAATTAACAGCATCAGGCATGCATCTCACCAAACCAATACCAAATAAGAAGTTCATCATACATTCCAAGTTCTTAATTCTCTCGTCTTGCTGGTTCTTGTGATGCTTTTTGTGGTGTGAGTGGAATATGACTGCGCTAATTAGGGTTATAAGCCGCTGATGAAGTCTGTGCCAAAATGTGTTTGGCATTGTATTTTATCTCACCCCTTGTGGACATTTGTTTCCTGTTTTTGGCTTCCTAGCATATTAAAATACTGGCGTTATCTTTTGGTTCATTTGAATATTGTATTGTTTCTTACAGGGTTTGTGTGCTCAGCCTCTTTGGTTTACCCTATCTTCTTTGGGTTTTTTTTTCTTTTTTATGGAAATAAGAGTTGTAAAAATGTTTATTATTAAAAACTCTGCAACATGCTTTCACCTGCATAGTGGGCCTAGCCTAAAGACATTGCCTTCTAGAGGAGGTACTTCCTATAGGGGAGGCTGGGTGAGTGGGAAAAGAGGGGGTGAACTCCAAGAGGGGGAAGCAGCCAGAAGAAGAGGGGGCTTTCCCCCCCCCTCTGGATGATGTGGATATTTTCTAAAGCAGAAGTTCCTGGGGAAAACAGAACATGGGGGGAAAGCCCATGAAGACAGAAAATGGCAGTTAGCAGAGGAGTGACCATCTTTGGAGTGAGCCCTCAATACTGTGAAGAAAAGAAGCTACTTTTCCTCACAGTATTGAGGGCTCACTCCAGAAGACTGTCACCAAGAAGCCACTTGGTGACTGTGAGAAAAGTGGCTTCTCAGTGACTCTGAGGAAAAATAGCTAGAAGACGTTCTTCTCTTTCTGTCCTAAGTTTGGGACTGCCATGGTAACTTTTATTCATACTGTTAAAACCTCCCTTTCTGTCCTTGTTTTCCCCGTCACTTTTCAATACATGTTATTTGTTTAAGTGTGTTCAGCTTTCGAATAGGGAATATACAACCTTCTGACCACTAATCTGGCCCTTTTAAGGAAAAAAGGGTTACATAATGTTGCCAGGCCAACCTTGGCAACTGGCAGGAGGATTTGGGGCAGGGACATGGGGGGCACGCAATGACAGCTGTGTCCCTACGTCACTTCTGGAGAAAACCCGGAAGTGGTGTAGGGTAGGTCTAGGACTTGCTGGGAATGCTATAGTTCTATCATAGACTTCCGGGCAACTTCTAGAGTTACCCTATGTCACTTCTGGTTGTTTTCCCCCAGAAGTGACAGAGTGATGGAGCCAATATTGCCTTTAAAAAAAAAATTCTCCCCCCACTTCGGAGACAGTAGGCAACAAAGGCTGCCAGTGGGAAGCCTCCTGCCATAGCAAGAGGCATGGCAGCCATATGTGGAAACAAGACACATCCCATACCATGTCTGAGATACCAAGGAAGTCCCATGTTATACAGGAGACGGCTGGCAACCTTGACTGCCCTTTTGCAGCAGCAACACAAACTTCCATTGCACAAATCAGCCAGTGCTACTTTAGCAAGAAGTATCCACATCTTTACTTTTGTGAAGAAACCAACCTTGGTGGTATTTCCTTTTACAGCTGCCCTCACGAGGCGCCCCCAGGCATCTTGTGACCAGATTCGCATGGTGATGGTTGAACCACTGACAATATAATTCTCCTTAAATGTAGAATGGTCAGAGAGATCCGCTGTGTGTGGGGGGGGGGAGGGATTAAGAATGGAGGTGACAGGAAGAGTGTTAAGTCGCTCGCTTAACAAAGCAGTCGGAGAGTGATTCAGCAAGAACACAACTTTATTCTTCAACTCGAACAAAACTCCAACACAGATCAACATCTGATAGCCAGAACAGCCTTTACATTGCAGCTGTCCTGCTTTTAAACATTCCCGGCTAATGTAGCCACACCCACTGTACAAATATCAACCTATGAGGTTGCCGATATAAGGTCCAATCACATTAGTTCCCGCTCAGGGAGCTTGCTTGAAGTGATTGGCTTGTTACTTCCTGGGCTAGCAATACTATTGGATGGATTTGGATCCTAGCCCAGGACGAAGCTTAACATTACAGTTCAGTTAGATGTTTCACAACATGTCATGCATTCAAGGCAGCTCTGAATACACTACAAAGAGAATGGTGGTAGGTGACATGTAAATAAGAGGTTTCTACAAAGACTGTAGTTGTAGCAAACTGTCTTTGTTTGTGAGGCCACAAATGTATTCGACCTTGTGTCAGAAGCAATTGCATATACTGGAGATACTAATAGTACCCAGATGTACCTTCCAGTTTAAGTCCTAAGGAATACAAGTAAAATCACCGTATCAGGGCCAATGTGACATCAGCCTTTGGAGGGTTTTGCTTGGTTGGTTTAGTTTTTCTTCCGCTCTCTTTGTGGGTGCAGATCTCCAGACCTCACCTGGAGGTTGGCAGTCCTTCCTAGATCCCAGCCTGCCACTCTAACCGCTATACCACGTTGGCTCTTACTGATGTTGCAACACTGAATCCTGGAAGTAAACCTTTGATGAATGGCGCAGTGTGGTAGATTGGCTAGAGTACTGAGCTAGATCAGGGAGCTCTAGGTTCAGATTCCGAGTTCAGCTTTAACACTTACTAGGTACCATCAAAGCTTGCTAGCTGCTGTAGGTTAGGTTAAAACTCCTCACAAGCTGTTGTGGGAATAAATATGGGGCCACCTGAGCCATCCAGAACTCTGCAAAGGAATAGCGGCAATCCAAACTCTGTTTTGCAGACAGCACTTGACACTTGTCAATTTGAGAAGACCACACCTTCCCTTAAATTAGGGGACCTAATGTTGAGCCTTGGCGCCCGCCGACACCTTTTCTGGAAGTGTTTTCAGTAAGTGGGTGGGGGCCAGATAGGACTTTTGCCCAGCAAGGCTTCTGATTGGCTGCACAGATTTTTTTTTTAAATGTTGCTTTGG
>NW_015173719.1:243211-250850 GCF_001447785.1 Gekko japonicus | reverse complement strand
AGGCTCAAAAAGGTTGGGGACCCCTGCCTTAAGTGATCTGACCATGCAAGGAAAGGACCATTTTCTTGAGACATTTTAAAGGGCCAGACACAGCTTTTGTACACAAAGAGACCTCACCTTCATCCAGATACTGAAGGCGCTGGAAATTCACAGGGATCCCAACCAGCAGCTCCAGTCGGGACTTCAGACTGCCCATCATCAAGTCACGGTGACATTCAGGCACAGGAAAGGTCTCCTCGGTTTCAACAATGTGCAGTTTGATACTGAAAAACCGGATGGAGTTAACAAAATCCCCTGAGCGTGCCGAGTGCTGCCGTTGCAACAGGGTGCTCAAGTGAAAAGTCACCCCCATCTTGCTCGAAGAAACGACGCTGTCTTTCCTTTTTCTCCTGTTCAACATCTTTCAAAGGCGACCATTCATCAGAGTGTTGCTGCTGCCTGATTCTCTAAACATCAAAGCAACGGTGTCATCAAACAGGAACAATGCGCGTGCGCCAACTCACCAGGACGCCTCCAGTGTGATGTCATATTGTAGCTGGGGGAGCTCATCCCTGCAAGCTTGCTGCTAGTGGCAGAGGAAACACAACCTTCTGTAGTCAGGTGAGCGAGGCCTCCTCTAAATCCATCTCCAGTAAAGCAGGTGGATACTGAACAGACTAAAGCAGGGGCTTAGCACCAAGCTCTTCCCTTTCCTCCTTCCAGTATGTTGCTGGGATACAGTCAACATGGCCCATTGTTTAATACGGAGTTCTTGACATTCTAGTCGAGCACTGAAAAGAACATGTTCTTATTGTGGTGCAGATCAATAAACAAAGAAAAAAGACATTTGATAAAACAGTCACGCGATTTATTAGGATAAATATGAATAGAAAGATACATAGATTCTATGCTCTTGACAAAATCAGCGGCACTTCCAGAGTGTCTCCATCTATTTGGGCCCTAAACACTGTTGTTTACAGACATACATCTGCCACTCGGGAAGGTTTTCCAGAAGGCGCCAAGTTCATAACCATATACAGCAGATAACAGCAGGGTTGTTTTCTCAGTCAGACGACGAACATGCTTTGGATTACAAGCGCCCGATATTTCAGTATTGCACCACCAAGGTTATTTTCCACGTCCCTTATCCAAACGTGTTTGAAAGTGAAACCCTTGCAGCTTTTACAAGGGAAGGGTAGCTAAATTAACAAACTTTCGCTTAGTTGTGATGATCTGAAAGAGAATGTTGACGTAATTTAAACAGTGAATGTGCTTACTTTCATCTCTGTTGCACGTGTCTTGTCTTTTTTCTCTAAAACGATCTATAAGGTGCTGCCATCCAGTCATACTCTTTGCAGTTTACACGGATTGCCAATAGTAAACCAAATGCAACCCCCCCTAGACACACACTGGTATCTTGAGTTAGTGACAGGAGACTGCAAGGTAGGAAAGGTGTGGGGAGGGGGAAAGTAAGTTGGCTAGAACTGCACAAAACTCTCTTTTCTAGTACATGCAACTATAGATTCTTAAACTGTTTTCAAAAATCACATTTTCAAAAAGGACAAAATGTCTGGATTTAGGAAAAAATGTGTTTTTTAATGTAAAATTTGATTTGTCATATCGGTAAAAATTAAATTCAGTGACTTACTCATGCACAAGTGATACAAAAAAAACCCTTCATGGAAACTACACCAACGTTCTAAAAGACATGTGGAAGTTTATGATACTTAGTTGGACTAGTGCAGCAAAGGGTATATATCAATCTAAAACTCACGATATGGCAGCCAAAAACTGGGTTATGTCCAAAGAACAGGCTATATACAGTTCTTTTTCAAACGTTCCTATGTACACTTTTTAAAAAACGCAATTATCAGTGCTGAGAAATTTAACAACCTGTCACAGTCAACAGAAAGACAAAAAAAACTGGTTTGAAAATTTTTAGAAAAATCTGAACTGTTAAAAAAACACTCATATAATGTTAGCATTAGAAAAAGATATTAAAATTACAAAAAAATTGTCATTTTTTTCTGAGAAATTGCAGTCATACATATTCATTTGCATTGAAGAGGCATTTGTTTCCAACTTACTAAAACGTTTAAGCACAGAATTCCCTTGCAGAATTCACAGCTTACGCAGATGTTTTATGCAAAGACACATTGCTCTATAGATCATCTCTAAAAGCAGTCGAGGAACCCGCAAAGCAAATAATGTTATTACAGATGCTAAACACGGTATTGCAGATATGGAACAACACTTTTCATGGCCTGAGTTTGATAGGCAATTGTGGAAAAATTAAACTTCTTTTCTTTTAATTCCTCAAAACTGAGAAAATTTACCAGGAGCTAAGCTGACACTTAATGCAACACTGTGATCTACACAAATGCTGAACAGAATATATTTACTTGCTATTCAATGAGATTTGTTTCTCTGCAACACGTTTTAGTAACTCATTTTTGATCCAATTATGCTTCAGGGCCTTAAGATTATATTGAGTGCCCCCTGTAAGAGTGTTCACATTTCAAGGGAAAGAAAACGTGAAGGTCCAGTTTCATAACCGATAAGGCCCTTCTGCAGAAACCGGGTGGGGTAGGGGGGTTGTGGCCACACTAGTTAAAATTTAATTCAACACTCCTGTGAGCAATCCTCAATGAACACCTGTGCCACACACCAAATTTGCTTGTGTACAACCCATGAAATCTGGGTTTCTGAAGTTAGTAAACTCAGGAGCTCCCAGAGAAGTTGTGTGCCTGTCATACTGACAGATCCCATGAGTATCTAGAAATAGGATTCCTTTCTGGGGAATCCTTGGACAAAGAACATAACCAGTGAATCTGCCTTAGCAAAACAGATTTCATTACCTTTCCAAGGTTCTTATATGTAATACAGAACCTGAACAATGAATATCCAAGTCCAAGGGTGCAGAGTTTACAATAATTAACCACCGAGCCCCCTCCCCCCCCCAAAGGCAGCTTGGGGAAGGAGTTGGCTGAAAATCCACGATTACTGTACACGTGGAACCCTACATACAGTTGCTGAATCCCGGCCAGCAACCTTCACAAGCTAAACAGCACACTGTAGTTCCCTCTGATCTCCATCAGAAAAATGGATTCTCATTGGGCAAAGTACAGAAACCCAGATATTCAGAATTTTCACTTACATACAAGCAAATGGTTTTCTGAACCTCAAGAACTCACATTTTGGATTTCATTGAATGTCACCCATACATTTAAAAAGAGGAGTGTTTGGACAGAGTTTACAAAATGCAAAACCAATTTCCACTACCAAAGTATTAACAATTCGAACCCACAAATCTCAAACCGCTTACTTCAGGGCAGACCAAACAGAAGCACGTGAACTACGTCCACGTTAGTGATCTGAGGACTATGTCTGTCTTGCAGCTCTAGCAAGCAGAAGAGACTGAAGGTTAGCATGAATGAAGGAAAGCAACCACTACAAAGGGCTGGGTTTTTAATTTAACACACACCAACACACAAGACTGAAATGCCACAGTTCACAAAGTGAATTAAAAAAAAAAATCATCTATCTTTGACAAAAAGAAAAAATTTCCTTGCTCTAACTAGACAACTGCTGCATTTTTTGCCTTTTTTAAAAAATGACCTTTTTTGTTACAGATACAGATTCAAGTTTTCCAAATCCTTTGCAGAGTTTCATATGTACATGTTGAGTAAACCGATACCATAAAATGAAATGCCACAAACAACAGAGTAGGTTAGTAACAAAATGGGTGTTGAGTGTCCGTGGTTTTTACACTTGCTGACCATATTAGCTCAAGCCTGAAGTGGTGACCAAGCAATTCCTTTGTCCTTGAGTCAGCAAATTTCAAAAGGCATATTCCTGTTACCTTGGAGAATGCGGAAGCTGAGAATACGTGCATTTCACACAAACGCAGATATAAATACTGGACTTTTTATTGAGCTCAGCATTAATCCCCATGTCTGTTAAAAGGGAGCTGGGGAAAGTACGGTGGCTGAGTATTCCAAATAACGTTGCCAAGTTTGCGGATACGTCCACACGTCCCTCAGTTACATGACTGGATTAAGAACAAGCCCTTTTCTCTTGGGTTGCATTGATTGCTTGGTGCAGTCTTCCTTCCTGGTGAGTCGCCAGAAACTTTTGTGGTCCACAGAGACAAAGGAAGTCAATTCTGTTTCTCAAGTGAAGTCATGTGCACAGTCTGGTGTTTTGGTTTGATGGTGGCAAAAAAGGCCACATCTTGATCCCTGTCCGCTTGCAGAACCAGAACAGTCTCTTCCACAGCTTCGAGATGAGGGTTGCCCACACTTCTAAAATAAGCTACAAAGCAAAGAAGCACATTTTAGTTGGACCACAATGTTCAGTAAAGGTAAAGGTAAAGGTTCCCTTGCTCGAAAGCCAGTCGAATCCGACTCTAGGGTTGCGGTGCTCATCTCCGTTTCCAAGCCGAAGAGCCAGCGCTGTCCGAAGACGTTTCCGTGGTCATGTGGCCGGCATGACTAAACACCAAGGCGCACGGAATGCTGTTACCTTCCCACCGAAGTGGTACCTATTTATCTACTTGCAATTTCTTGCTTTCGAACTGCTAGGTTGGCAGGAGCTGGAACTAGAGACGGGAGCTCACCCCGTCTTGCGGCACCCGGGTCTCGAACTGCTGAACTACTGACCTTCCACAGCCTGCAGTTCAGCGTCTTAACCACTTGAGCCACCGCAGCTCCTCAATGTTCAGTATCTACCTAAAAAAAGTTAACCATGGGTCTCACAAGAGGCACATTGCCTGTGGTGACCATAAGTTAAACTCTAGCGACTCCTCCACCTCCAGATAACTTAACTTAAAAGCCAGCCACAGAGAACTTCAGCACGTGCTTGTGCATTTTTCAGACACTAGTCTAGGCACAAGGGATCAACCCCCACCACCCTTCAAAGTAATCTAACGGAAGGGTGATTTCTCACTTTGCACTGGGCTCCAGGGAAGGCTGCAAGTAAGTAGAACGAAAAGAACACATACCTTTCTCCAACAGCGTTTGCCTCAGAGCTTTGGCAAGCAGAACCCTTACATTTGGCACAGGGTCAGAAGCCAAGCTCAGGAGGCTGGGCAGCAGGTGTTCAACAAAATGGTTCACCGGCATGCACTCCTCTTCCACCACTGCCTGTACAAACAGCAAGCAGAGACCAGTCCCATTGTTAGCAGGAGACAGAGTCTACTGGCTTTCAGTAGAAACAGCAGTCAAGAGCCACATGATGACAATACTGGGCACATGCTGTTGCAGGACAGAGCACACGGGCAGCACGGCTGACTAGGAAACAGGAAGAGCCCGTTTTGAATCTCGCCTTGGCCATAAACTCACTACATAAACTCACGGCCGACGAGCCGTTCCAGAAGGAAGAAGATCGAATAACGTCCCTCCACTGGGTGCTGTCAGGACAGTCCCCACCCCAGTATATATGTGGCCATAGGTAAGGGATAACGGTTAACTGTAAGCCACTCAGAGACCCCCTGGGGGGTTCGAGCGGGGTAGCAAGTTGAAAGAAAATAATAATAACAACAACAACAATAATAATAATAGATGGCCTTTGGTGAGACGCTTCCTCCGCTCTCTCTGCTGTCACCTCCACATGAGCAACATGGGAATACTTCCCTACCGAGCAGGACCGACGCAAGAGTAGAACGATATTTTACACAGCTGAAGATTAGTTCACTTTGGGTTCTTCTTGAGGAGAAAAGGCGAGGTATAAATGAAGTAAATAAATATCCATGTCCCGGAAAATAGAACCAGGGCTAGGAGGCAGCATCCCAGGAAGGCCTTGGCTTCCATGCTCTGGTTGTTGACTCTCCAGGGTGACAAGGTGGCCACTGTGTGAAGTAGGGTGCTGGACTAGCTGGTATGATCCAGCAGACACCTCATGTGTTCTTATTATGGTCAATCAAAGATATCCATGCTCCTCTCATACATATTCATCACACGATTTTATTCCACCTGCCCTCAGCCTACAATGTGGGGAGGGCGGGATATAAGTCTAATAAAACAAATAAATAGATTCCACTTGTGCACCCGCTCTTTCTCAACGGACTTCAGGGTGGCTTACTTATGATGCAGCTCACAGAATCTGTTGCCATGTGCCTTCTTAGAGCCATTCTGTTCTGTATTCACATCCCAAGCAAGCAAGCAAGCAACAAGGCAAAACCCCCCAAAAAGAAAAAAAGTAAATCCCACCTGGCAGATGAAGGCAAATGCTTGTCTTCCGACCCACTTGGAACAATGACGGAACCTCACAATCAACTCATTGATGAAATTTAACCCCAGAGAGTTTGCACTGTTGGCATAGAACTTCTGTAATATTGCTACAACCTGTGGAAATGTCGGAGGGGAGGGAAAAATATCAGGCCACAAATGGCAACAGCTAAAGAGAGTGTGGCTGGTGAAACGAATGCCCCAACGTTTGGCACTTTTGTCTGTCCAAAACAAAAGTTTCAGCATTCAAGACAAAAAGGTAGCTGAAATGCCAACTTCGGGACAATTACAGTCAAAAATAGGGCAATAAGAAAAAGCAAGGAAGGAAACTGGCCTCAAACAGGTTGAAGTAAATTCTGTATGATAGGTACTGACAAGTTGCGCTTCCAACTTTTCTTTGCCATCAAGTTGCAGCTGACTTAGGGTGACCCCGTTGGGTTTTCAATGCAGGAGACATTCAGAGGTGGTCTGCTACTGTCTTCCTCTGCATAGCAACCCTGGACTTCC
Source organism: Gekko japonicus (assembly GCF_001447785.1). Classification (NCBI taxonomy): domain Eukaryota; kingdom Metazoa; phylum Chordata; class Lepidosauria; order Squamata; family Gekkonidae; genus Gekko; species Gekko japonicus. The sequence goes on along the minus strand of NW_015173719.1, from coordinate 244,137 downwards.
TCGGTGGTCTCCCATCCAAACCCTAACCAGGGCCTACCCTGCTTAGCTTCCGAGACCCGATGAGATTAGGCTAGCCTGGGCTATCCATCTCCAAAAGGTCCTATCATTAACAGCTTTACTTAAGTCTAGACTAACAGCTGCCAAAAAGACAAGCATAACATCAGGGGAGGATTGGTCTATTAATACGGCCCAGCAACAGGCCACGAAAAGTGGTCTTTGCAGTGTGGCCCTGGGGCTCAGTGTGCTCCTGGCCACCAGGTGCCCCTCCAGGATCCTTCCCCGGAAGAACCCACCTGTCCCTCCCCCTAATGAAGGATACATGCAGGTATAGGAGGAGTAGATCGCTTACCAGCTTGAAGGAGATCCACCTGACTTCAGAGACTTTATCTGAACAGAGAGTTAGTGCAATGTGTCTTAGGTAGTCATATACGTCATTGGGATTGTAGAGCTCCAGGATCAAAATTAGTTGTCTGAAAGAGAGGAGAAAGAGCTATTGACAACATTGCTGGTTATTACACCTGCCTGCTAAAGAGGAGAGGACTGGCTTTCTTCTGGTGAATAAGGCTTTAAGAAGATATGATGGTGATGAATGGAAAGCCCTGAGCCTTTGTTCTTCTGTTTTGATCAGTGTGAGACATGCTTTTCAACTAAGACAGAGGAATCAACTTGTTTTTTTAGACAAATGCAAAAGATAAAGAATTGCCTGGTCTGTCTAGAGTCCAGCAATATCAGCTCTGACAAATGCATTTCATTAGCATCTCAAGCAAAGCAGCCTTAACTGAATGTTCTCGGCACTGGTTCTGAAAATCTCCATGTGGCTGTAAAGTCATGTGCTCCATCTTTTAGCTTCGGCAGCTCTAGTCTTTATTCCATGCTGAACATGGCCAATGGACCCTACTCTATCCATAGAAGAGTACGTGTGTGTT
>NW_015173719.1:179048-243165 GCF_001447785.1 Gekko japonicus | reverse complement strand
GGCTGCTTGGGAGTTAGTTAGTAGCTTTAGTGTGGGAGAGAAGGCCTGAATGAGGGCAGGGAAAAAGTTGTCCACTGGAGGAAGGAACAGGATTTCTGTGCTAACGTAGACTTGGGGGGAGGGGGTTTATTGGATTCCCCCCCCCATGCGAAATTAAACTAGACTTAAATAATAAAACGCAGCTTTACTTTATATTTTATTAAACATTCAGCTCTAGTAAAGAAAACTGCAAAGGACCTATATGCATACAGATGATTTCCCAGTGATTCCAGAGAGGAAAGCTTGGAAACTAAAGTTCAACACAGATTACAGTAATCAAGGAATAGTATTTTAATCAGTCAAAACATCTCACATTCTTTTCCAGTCTTCCCTCCTCTGATGCTATTCTTCTGTCAGATGCCCAGTACTGCACGGCAACTGCTTATAAGCTTACCACACACTAAATGCACCCATAAGAGGAGACGATCGCCTGCAGGGATTGGCCACACAGCAAAGCCAACCTTCCCTTTCCTGGTTTCCCCACATACAGTACTGGGGGAGGGGGAAGTGAGACTGGCTTCACCACCTGGCCAGTTACTCTGAACAGATACAGCACTTCAACTCATAAACACATGTTGAATGTCAAATGCCATTTTTTAAAATAGGCAAAGAGCAAAAAATGAAATGAACTAACATCATCCGGACAAATTCTGCTACCTGATCAGGGTGTGCTAATTTAGGTAAATGTGAACTGATCCAGAGAGGCTTTTTTCCCTATTTACAGAATTTAAGAGGTGTTATTACCCAATTTGGGAGGGGGGGCATGTCTGAAGAAAGATCTGAACAGACCTGGGATTTCTCAGCTTACACCTTTAGCTATGCAACAGGGCACTGTGCTACACCAGCAGTACATACAGATGCAACACCCAAGAGGAAAATGAAAACCTTAACCGCATTCGTTGACGCTTTAAATATGAACGATCGTTCAGTACCAACATGAGTGACACGTTCTGTTAAATCAAAGTCTTGAGGATGAAAGTGCAAGCTGTTCCAACAGCCATGTCCCAAGACACGTTATGCTTTTGAATCCACACAGAAGACATTAGTCCCTTGAGGCTTGCCTGGTGCCTACTCCACTGCCTTTTAGGAGCCAGGCCAAAACATTAGCCAGGTCTTTAGTTAAAGAGCCGATCTTTTAAACAAGAGTTTTATAGCCTGCTTCTGGCCTGAGAACTGCCTTAAAAGACACTTTTTGGGATGCACAATGTCGTACGCTGTTTTTTAATGGCTTTTCACTAGTGTTAATGTTTTTGTGACGTTTGATCCTGTTTTATTTTGCACAGTCCCATCAGCAGGTTCCCTGGAGAGGCAGCACAGAAATTTTCCAAAATAAAAGCATAAGAAGAAAACATTAGTAGAGGAGTGGCATTGATCACAGAGAAGAACTGAAATGACATAAGTCTCCCACTAGATGTCAGAGTTATCATATCAGACAAATTTGCTCCTTAGAAAGATTACATTTGATTGTCCACCTCCAGCGGAAACAGGCCCTGAATTTGTGTTAACTGGGCTGTTCGGTTCCATACCCAGAATGGAATTCTGCCTGGCTTCACACCCGTTATAAAGCTTATTTGAAGGTGGAGGAGAGTAGGTTGTCTGTATGCATTACAGACAAAAGTCTGCAGATGATTTGGGTATGACAAGCAATGATTAACCTCTTCTCAAAAGGTTAGCAAGAGCAATGCATGCCATGGTTCAGAAACAATTTCATACCACTAACAAGAGCACAAACGCATGCAAAGACTGAAGAAGAAATTTTACTCACTCTGCAAGTTCATAGCGAAACCGCCAGTTCCTACTGTTATCAGTAACCACAAACTCTTGAAGCTGATAAAGGTACTCGCGCCTTTTGTCTGCGTGAAGCAACTATAAAACAAGAAGGTGCCCAACAATGGAAATAACCTATGAGGAATCAAGTCCAAAGTCTTCAGTGTCCTAGCGCACATTTACATACTCTAAAAAACAGCTTTGGCTTTTTCAGAGCAATAGAACGTTTTCTGCACATCACCTCCAACAATGGAAGTATAAAAAAACCAAACCCATTTATTGCATTTGCTACCTCTCCAATGTTAAATGTTTTTAGTTTTCTGCACATCACCTCCAACAATGGAAGTATAAAAAAATCCCCATTTATTGCATTTGCTACCTCTCCAATGTTAAATGTTTTTAAGAGGCACCTTGTTCAGTCTTGGCCAGTTATTATGTAATTTCAACTTAACTGTGCAATGTTTTAATTAACTAAAACAGATGTTGCCCACATGCAGGCTGTAAAAAACTCTCACACTCACCTCCACACACCACCAGATTAACAGGGTTTTTTTTTTTTTTTTTAAGGCCCAATACATGCATACTGCCCAAATACCAGCATAGCCACCATCAGGGATTTCTATAGCACATGCACAATGATGCTGTGTGCATTTGGACTGGCTCATAGGCCATGAAGCAGAGAGACTGTACTGTTGTCAAACAGGTCCGCAGCTGTTATCTGCTGCTGAAGTTACAAGCTGAGTCGGGGGTCATCAAAACCTGCAGGATACTGCTTTTAAAAAATGGGACGCAGGTGGGTGTTTAAAAAGCCCCTCTGCACAAAACTGACTTTTCCACAAAGTTCTCTTGATCAGGACCATGACTCTGAGATGCTAAAATGGGGAAAGTGCGAATAATTCTAGTTGCTTCTACCTTAAGGAAGTCATAGAGGTGTTTAAGGACTCCAATGCGCACTTCATCCAGATCTTTTAAGAAGCCATTGAAAATTGGCACCAGATCTGCCGCCGTTAGCTGATCTCCCAGAATAACAGCCAGCTCATGAATGGAGAAAGCCAGCGTCCGACGCACCTTCCACTACAGTCAACAAAAATTTAAAATAATACGAGGAGGTTAAAAGAATTTACAATTGGCATCCCAATGCAGCACTTAACACAGAACAGTGGTTCAAAAAGAAAAACGCTCAGACAACACAGAGGTCTCTTTTCCATCCCCGCCCTCCTATAAACAAACTCGAGCCAACCAGCTCAAATAGCTCCTTTTTCCTTGGCCCGAAAAGCATCCAGGACGAGCAGATTTACTCTCTGCGTACGATGGGGAAGAACGCCCCTACTACTACTTTGAGGGACAGTAGCAATTCCCTTTTGGGATATGGGCCAATAGGGAATGCAGGTATACAGTAGGGAACTGCAAGACGTCGGCTTCTCAAAGCACCTCAGTCCCCAGTTAGCCTCCCTAACAGGGACCAGTGGTGCCATCTGTCCCACCCACCATTTGGGAGTGCTGTTAGACAAGAGCAGATGTCTGTGCGACATCCCTCTCACATCTTATATGCGTGTCTATCAACCAATCTCATCCCATCTCAGAAATGAAGCAGGGTCAGCCCTGGTTAATACTTGGACGGGAAACCACCGAGGAATTCTGGGGTTGTTCACACAGGCGGGCAATGGCAAGTCACCCCCTGCTCTTCTTTTGCCTTGAGAACCCTACAGTAGGGGTTCCCCAACATGGTGCCCATGGGAGCCACGGTGCCCGCCAATATCTTTCTTGGTGCCCACCAACTGTTTTGTAGAAAGGGGGTGGGGCACTTGCCCTGCCCAGCAGAGCTTCCGACTTCCCACTGGAGAGCCAACTGACTGGGAAGATTAGATTAACATTATTCTGGTGGCAACCACCGTGTTGGTTTTATCCCGTCTCACTCCTTTTCCCAGAGTATTGCCTTTAATGCAAAAATAATACCCCAAATTTGATATGGTGCCCCCATTTGGATTAGTGCAGCTTCAGAATCTTTAGATAATATATTGATACAATTTCTAAGACAAATCATGGGCGTTCCTAAATGCGTGGCCAAAGCTCCCTAGAACTTAAAGCATGGTTGGCTGCTTTTAGACTAAGATTGAAGGTCTGCTTTCTGCTTCATCATCGGCAAACTTAATATATAAATTGAAGGAGGATAACTTTAGAAATACCTGGTTTAAGCAAATAGACAAGAAACGGGATCTCCTTGGTATCCCATTAACAACGCTGGAAAATTTATCCCAGCAAGAATCATGGACCCAGATTAAATTGAGGGCAGGTAACTGGGATAGGACGAGTACTGCCACACGTGCAAGGTGTGTATGCTCTCCACTAGCATTGGGAACTCCCCCTTCACCGACTCTTCCATTATATTTAAGCCATCTTACTTCCCCCTTCCCATAGAATTGCTTTTACTCTTGCTAGGCTAAATGTTGTACCGTCTGCAGAGTTAATGGGTCGTTTTGCACACATTCCCTATTCAGACAGAGTTTGCACCTGCGCATCTGGTGAGATTGAGATGTTGACACACCTTTTGTTTTGTTCTAGGTCTTATTGGGTATTACCTATTTTAACAAAATACCATCTTCCACTTGAGTCGTGGGTGGTTTCTTATTTGCTGAGAGATATTAACCTGGCAATTACTACCTCAGTAGCAAGATAGTTAGCAACTGTAATAGCAATGAAGCGTAAATAACGGATACCATTGAAAAGCTTATATTTATTTATCTGAACTATTTTAAATAATGCACTCAGAATGTTTTATATTAATTATATCTTACCAATTCAGAAACGTTCACTGTTATTAACTTTGCCTTGATGCTTATACACAAACTGTATTTTATGTATGTGCTTGAGACCTTTGGTCATATAAGCCGAAATAATAATAAATTTAAAACCATTCCTTTTCTCCCCTGCACTTAGACTTCCTCTGTGTGGCTGGATCTGCCTCCTGCAGAAGCCATCTGATGGTTGTGCCCACCGCCCTGTGTCAGAATTCCAAAGGTGCCCCACAGGTTCAAAAAGGTCGGGGACCCCTGCCCTACAAGGTTACCAAAAGTCACCTGTGACTTGACAACACTTTCCATTATAGGGGCCAAAGTGGTCCTGGACTGCTATGTATTTTTACCTGTACATCTGATGCCAAGGTTTCATAGGTGTCTTTCAAGCAATGCCAGTTCTGTCTCCCCAATGTTAAGGCCACACCAGGAAGACTGTATGCACAGTGTTTTGCTATTTCGGTATCAACCGTCTGTGCTCGAGCAGGGTCCGTCATCGATAAGTACTGGTCCAGTAAAGGCTGAGGTATGATATCCTGAAGACCAAAAAACCCCAACCAACCAGTAAATTATTGATAATAATAAATTAAACATGACAAAGAATGTTATCAGCAATGAAAGGCATCTGTCAGGGCATTCGATCTCCCCTCCAGATGGCAAATGCACACTGGAAACCAGCCAGTATGGGATGGTAACCCCACGGCAAACTCAGTCAGCTTCGTCTTGTGAGACAGCCACTTTATTGTCACAGCACTCAATTGATTAATCAGACAAAAGGAAAGGTCTGGCTGATCAGGAATTACCAAGGAGTATCAGGAATAATAAGTCACATGAATTATTAAATTGTACAGTATGAACATACACACAGGTAACTCAAAGTTTGGTTCTGAGCGTACGTTTTAATTTGCACAATTATGTCCAGAACAAAATCTAGCTTAGGCTGCTGTCAGATGTCGTATTCTGCAGATGCTATGAATGTGAGTCAGAATTTCTCTTCCCAGGCATAAAGGAAGTAACACCTGACCAAGACAAATACCATGTTTGTCTTCATACCTTATATGGCCAAGATACACTCAAATTGTTTGGGTAGGCTGTGCATTGCTTTTTACCCTCAAACAGAGAGCAGCAAAAGGGAAGAGTTAGATCCAGCAACTCATTCTTGCCCAAACACCCCCCCCCACTGTCCCATATGTTTTTTTTGCATGCAGGTTCTACTGTCCTCAGCGTGAATATAAGAACATAAGAGAAGCCAATGTTGGATCAGGCCATTGGGCCCTCTAGTCCAACACTCTGTCACACAGTGGCCAAAAATACCAGGTGCCATAAGAAGGTCCACCTTTTTTGGTAGTCCAAGCCAGCAGAAAAGCTGGTTCAATCCAAACTGGAGTGTCAGTGTTCATTCAGGGCATGCCTGAAAGGAAGATTATTATTTTCTCCCCCAGAGCACCATTAAGAAAATTAAGGAGTCATCTTAAACCCATATGCAAATTACAGGTATGGGCAATACTAAATATCACTTTAGTGTATAACTTTTTTTGTCTCACATTCACAGTCATTCTCATTTTGTGTAAATAGAAAGTGGGCTTGGATAAGGCCCGTGGCATTATCCATACATAGCAGTATATTTATTTTTTTAATCTATTTTTATACATCAAATTCTGCCAGAAGCAAGTAAGCAAGGCTGGTTTCCAAACAATGGATTAAACAAAAAGTTTCAGGTCTTAGAACAGAACCTCACTGTGCTCTATTAAGAAATATTTGAAACAACCTGTAATTTTGATTTATCTTCTTCAAAGGGTAGATCGTTATCTTCTATTTCTAAAGCTTTATCAGTCCCATTAAGTAGCTCTACATCCTGTAAAAATGTGCAAGGTGAAACAGATAAGATTATCTGTAGATGGGATGGAATAACGCATTAAAATACAACACAACTCAAGCAATCAGTATCTCTCTGAGAACTGGATTCAGGCTACTGTGCTAATGAAAGTAATCAAAGTTATTTTAGCTACGGTATATAAAGATACAATACAAGCATCCATACCTGACAAATTAAAGCAAATTTTTTATGGCTATCGCAAATCTGTTATTCAAGAAAAATAAAACCTAAATGGATTCCTATTAGTCTTGTTTAATCATTTCAAGCCACGGCAAAAACATTTTTATCTTCCCTCAGCATTGACACTACTGACTTCATTTCAATCTCAGACTTTAATTCTCTAATACAGAGGATTAATTTAAAGATGCGATGTTCTGAAACAGATAGATTACTTATTAATGTGTTTCTCACTAGAATAGTCTCAACTGCCTTTTCGTGTGCAATTATGTACCTACTGTATAATGATTCTTCATTCGAAACACTGCCAAGTAGACTGTGAAAAAATCTAGGTAGCTGCCCCCCCCCCTTACATTGCATTTTTCATTGAATGTGATACCCAGTTTTATTGCTCTGCTTATGGAGTTATTATACTGGCCTTTCCTGCACTGTTTTGTAATTCTAAAATCCACCTCCAGTCTCAACAAAAAAGCCAGATGATAAATGACGCAAATAAGAAACCACATAACTAAAAATGCTGAGCCAATGGACTTAAGGATTGCACTGTTAGTGGCCAATCCATGAAGTCCTGTCTCTTGGGGATTTGCCAGCCCAATCATCTGTTGGGAACAAGACCTTGGTATCTGGCTGGCTTTCAGTGGCCGGGGTTAAGGCGAAGTTTAGATATAATTGAATAAGACTTATTAGTTACGTTTGGCTTCTATTTTAAGTGCCGGCTCAGTGCCCTGATTTCTCATGGAGGCAGGCTGTTAAGTCAAAATAAACAAATGGACTTCTATAGAGGTACAACATGATTGACAAGCAAAAGGTGTCAGCCTGCCCTGAAAACACACTTTTTTTTTTTGCCCACTCCAGGGACTCACCACATTTTTCATTATTGTTGGAATGGAGGGGTCAATTGTCTCTCCCTGGGTTGGCAACGAAGACAAGGAGCCTTCATCCCCTGTGCTGTGATCAGGCTCCAAAAGGGATGCCTCTTCCTGGCTGCTGCCATTAACTTCTTCGTCTTGTTTGACCTCACAGTCGTTGACGGAGTCGAGATGAGCAGCTCTGAGTGCCGCAGACAGTACTTGGACCTGAGCTGGTTAGAGGGAACAAGTCCGCTGAAGTTACTTCTGCCATACAGCCTTCCCTTTACTAGTCCTAACAGTCTATTTCAGAAAGACACTCACATGGCAAAAAGAAGAAGAAGACCTTTAAAAAAAGATTCACATCGTGTGCTTTAAAACTTGGCTTCACACGTTATTTTACTGCTCTGGAATATGGAAACATAGTATTTTTCTCCCTCATGTACATTCCGCGTTAAATAAGGGGACTGATTACTAGTTCAGTTCTGTTCCAGGTTCCTGTGCCATCATGCTGTTTAAAAAATTTCACCAAAAGGTAAAAGTGAACGGGGGGGAAACAAATAAATGTATATTTCTGGTATCAGAGCTTTAACAGGGCTCTCCTAAGGAGAGCTACGGCCTTCTGAGGCTAGAGCTTTGCTTAGGATTGCTCTGCTTAGAATGCTCCCTCTAAGCTGTGGAGTCTTGTGAGCAAAAATTCTACTTTGTGAGCTACTGGCGTTCAAGTTGTGAGCGAGTGATTTGGCTGTTGCATAAATTAGTTTGCTCTGGAGCCATCCTTCCTGAGCTAAAACAAAAATGTGTGAGCCGGAGGCTAAAAAACTGTGAATGAACTCACACTAACTCACCTTAGAGGGAACACTATTCAAGTCAATGTCTTTACAAGGATGTAATGCCATTTAGTACTGCACCATGCATGACAGAAATCTGAAGAAAACTTTCATTTAACAACACAAAACAGTTATTTTTATGTCGATGAAACAGTTAACAACGAGGAAACATTGACCATTCATGTAATGATTTTCAGCCATACTTCTTAAAGGTTTTGAGTTCCAGGAAAAGATACAAGGGTACAGTATCCAAAGCATATGAGACCTACATCGGGAATTATGCCTCAGCTACTAGCAGTAATATAATTTCTTATTATCAGTTGCAATTGGATTCATAGTCATAGTTGGGTTGTTGAACATTTCAGACTACTAAACACTGTTTTGCATAAAAACTTGATATACACAATATAGAAATACAGTTTTTTACACTTGTACTGCTCCCCTTTGTACGTGAGTATGCGCTGCTCTCTTCCCCCCTCCCTCCTATTCTCTCTTCCCTCGTCATCTACTCTCATTTCCTCTCTATTGTCCCCTTCCGTTGATATTTTCCACCAATGGGTGAAGAGTTTTTCGTTTCCCTCAGTGACCCTTCCTTCCCACCCAAGATTTTAACAGTTTTTTATGTTTTTGTATGTGTATTTTAGTTTGGTTTTAATTGTTTTAATAATGTGTTTTGTTGGTTTAAATAGTTTTTATGATGTGATTTTATGATGTTTGCTTTTAAGCTGTTAGCCGCCTTGTTGGCCCTTATGAGGGGAAAAATGCAGAGTATTAATTTTTTAAGCAACATTATTTTAAAAAATTTCCTTGCAACCTTACATAGGGCCTTACACAAGAATACTTCTCACAAGAAACTGGCTTCCCTTGCAGACTAAGTGACTAACCCCTGTTTTCATCTGAAAACTGACTGAGCCTCCCAATCCAGCTTCTATATTTTAACAGTTTTAAACGTTTAGCCAGAAAAAAGCACTGTAGAACCCACTACACTGGTCGTTTTGGGGCAGCCCAAGTGTAGCATTACCCCCTCTTGGACATGGCTTCCAACTTCCGGCCGTGACTAGTGTTGTTGATTGTTCTATTTTGGTTTTCAGCTTCTTACCTGTTGATTTTCTTTTTGTGTGTATTTTACTGGTTTATTGCTTTGAATTGTTAGAATAGTGTTGTGGATGTTTTAAATGCATAAATATTTTAGGCAGGTTTAACGAAGCAAACAGTAGGGTCTAACCTTGGACGTCAGGGTCATCCATGTGCTCCTGCAAACTTTGCAGCACCTTTTTAATTTCACTGCTGGCAACACAGTTGTTACAAAGTGCTTCCGAGCAGCTTTCTTCGTGCATCTCCGTTTTGCACTGAAGCAGTTCCAGATCCTGACTTATGTCAGGAAGGGGAGGGCGCCAGTATAAGAAAGTATTAAACACGTCTTCTGCAGACTGGACCCTGGAGTTCATTCCCCTGCAATTGCTGACCTGACAGTCTTTCGTATCCTGGGCCACACAACAGCCAACATTGTCACTCTCAGTCAGTCGAGTCAGATCTATCTCAGAATTAATATGTGCAACTGAGCTTTCTCGTCGTGCAGCTGAATTCTCAAAGCAAGATGTGCAGCTATTAGAAGGTCCTTCTGTCAGTGATTCTGATTTATTCTCCATGGGCTCCTCTGAACTGATAAGGAAATCCTGTTAGTCACAATGTTAAAAGAGCAATTCCACAATGAATGCTCTTGGTTAGACATTATAAACATTACACCTTAGGTAAATTTCAATTGCAATAGTTGTCCTTTTTTTTCTTTTGGAGTCAATTCCTGCTCATGGACACATCATAAAATTAATCAGTTTCACACTAAGTGCCCTTATACATTAATTATTTTTTTCTGCCAGGTGTCTAGCTGGGTAGAGACTGGGAATGGATTTTGAATTCCAAGTTGCAGAATCCGGGCGACTCCGTCTTCAAATAAAAGCAGTTTCACAGCGTAGCCCTTTTGCTCTGCAGCAGAACAGTTAGATTTGAGTCCAGGAGCACCTTAAAGACCAGCAATATTTCTGAGGTATGAGCTTTCGAGTGAGTTTTCTGATGACTTTGAGAGCTCTGACTCTCGGGAGGTCACACCCCCAGAACTCTTGTTGGTCTCTAAGGCGCTATTGGACTTGAATCTAGCAAACAGAAACAGAGTCTCCTGATTCCGCTCTTATCTTTTTCCCCCACCTTCACGACAGTAGGGAAGGACTTCTATTCTTGCCCCTGTGAGGGCCAAGCCACAAATGAACACCTGGACTTCAGCTTATTATTTCAGAGTTGTCCTTCTCACACAGATCAATTACTGGAGACCACTGGGGTAAACATTAAACAAATAGAACAATTAGGATATAATGCAGTCAGACCTGTGGCTGAATTGGGCTGATTTCTGCAACGTGCTAATGAAGGACATGCATCCAGATCTACTGATTTTGATCAGGTTATCCCCAAGGTCAAATCACCGTACCTGCATGGCATGGCATTTGTAATGTTGCCTATTGGGTGGGGGCTGGAAGGCCGGATGCTGAGAGTCCCATCTTCCCGAATGTAAAGACCAGCACTGGAAGGGTTTGCAAAAGTAGAAATAAACGGCCCAAGGGATTGGAAAGCAGCTTGGCGAACCTAGAATATTAGAAAAAAATAAAAAAGACAAATGGATTCTGTGTGCTATGTATTCACAAGCCAAAGTTCATTTTGTTAATTTGAATATATTTCAAAAGGCAATCAGCTCTGACTTGGAATTGTTAGTACCTTTTATAGGATACTAACCAGGAAACTAAAAACTTCCAGGAGCAAAGGTTATTAAAAACACAATATTATTTATGCAACAAAAGCAATTCTATATATAATTTTATTGCACAATCGAGCACTGTTTTAAAATGTTTTGTGAAGTTGGACCAGAGGACCAATGTTGAGCATACATCAGGTAGATTTACAGCATATCTCAACATCACATCAATGGAGGTAACATATTATTTTGTATTATACAAACCTTACAGTTAGGAACATAAGAAGAGCCCTGCTGGATCAGACCTCTAGTCCAGCATCCTTTCTCACACAGTGGCCAACCAGTTCCTCTGGACAGCCAACAACAGGGTATAGAGGCGGAGGTCTTCCTCTGCCGTTGCCTCCTAGCTCCAGAGGATTAGTGCCTCTGAATGTGGAGGTTCCCCTCAGTTACCAGGGCTAGTAGCCACTGATAGACCTATCCTCCATGGATCTCTCTAATCCCCTTTTAAGGCTGTTTATTCCTGTGGCCATCACTACATCCTCTGGCAGTGAATCCCACATTTCAATCACTCTCTGCGTAAAGAACTATTGCCTTTAGTCCGCCCTGAACCTACTGCCCATCAGCTTGATTGGATGCCCTCGAGTTCTAGTATTTTGAAAGAGGGAGAAAAATTTCTCTTTGCCAACTCTCTCTAGCCCATGCATAATTTTTGCTTTCCTGGAAAAATGTTTTCCATATATGTATATCTGACACATGAAGTAAGGCTGGCACTGCTGCTGTTCACTTCAACTCAGTGCCTCTATGCCTGCCAACATGTACTTAAAGCTGCCAATCTATTTGACACTGGGTGCCCTGGCCCAATACACCAGGAGGATATACATATGCAAACAAGGTGCTGAATACAGTGATCCAGCAGCATAGCTATTTTTTTCAAACAAGAGCTCAGTTCAGAAGATGAAGAAGAAAAAGAAGAGATTGGATTTATACCCCACCCTTCACTACCCAAAGGAGTCTCAGAGCGGCTTACAAACTCCTTTCCCTTCCCCTCCCCACAACAGACACCCTGTGAGGTAGGTGGGGCTGAGAGAGCTCTTGACAGAAACTGCTCTTTTTCAAGAACAGCTGTGCCAGAATTATGGCTTGCCCAAGGTCATCCAGCCAGGTGCAAGTGGAGGAGTGGGGAATCAAACCCAGTTCTCCCAGATTAGAGTCCGTGCACTTAACCACTACACCAAACTGGCTGCACAGAGAAACTAGCTTTTAAAAGCTGTTTTCCATTACTGGACCACGGTGCTAGAATTCATCCCTGCTATTAAGCTTCGGTCTAAGGCAAAAATTTGTTAGTCAGTCACAGACTTCGGCTGACTACACCATAAATCTAGCTACACTGCTTGCAAGGAAAGAATGGTTCAACTCAACTGCTCATAAACTGAAGGTAAAACATGCATCTGCCCACAGAAAGAACAGTGTTTGCACAAATCCTTCAGTCCTTAGTATATGAACAGTACTTTCAAGTCAAACTTATTTTGTGAAATTAAAAGAAGAAGAAGAAGAGAAGAGATTGGATTTATACCCCGCCCTTCACTACCCAAAGGTGTCTCAGAGAACTCTGACACAATCTGCTCTTTTTCAAGGACAGCTGTGCCAGAGCTTGTGACTGACCCAAGGTCACATCAGCAGGTGCAAGTAGAGGAGTGGGGAATCAAACCCGGTTCTCCCAGATTAGAGTCCACGCACTTAACCACTACACCAGACTTAGCATAGGATCCTCAAGAGCTGACAACGCTCTTGGTAGAACTAAGGAGTGGCCCGTTCTCCATCAGAGCTGTGGCCATGAATAAAGAAATAAAATTAAAATGCTTTCCCTGCTCTTTTCTCTACTGGAGTGAAAAGATCTTATGCATTTTCACATGGCAAAAGATGGATTAAGATCTAGTTTGACAGCTGATCACAATGATCATTTGAAGACAACTGTTTTACGTAAGCTTCCTTTGTCACAATAATTATTTCCTATTCCGGGTAGGTGATATGCGGTGACATTTTTAAACCACCTTATCATTGATAGTTCTCATTTTACCTGTTCAGAGTTGACAACATGTTCTTCTTTTCTCAAAAAAAGTCAGCAAAGAACTGTCACGGCGCAGCTGTCCTTTACAATGAACTAATCCACTTCCTACTTACCCATCTGCAAGGGTCACTGATGAGGCTGATAAAAAGGGGAGACAGCTTGCTCCTCCGGATTTCAGGTGACGTTGTGTAGGAGACAGCCATAAAGCATTCAGCACAGGCCTTCCTCATACCCCAAACGCTATCAGAGCAAAGCTCAAAAAATTTAGGAATCTGCCAAAATAAAGAAACAGCACATCAGTTCTAAAACTCTCTGTGTGTGTGTGTGTGTGTGTGTGTGTGTGTGTGTGTGTGTGTGTGTGTGTGTGAAGTGCTGTCAACCCACTTCCGAAAACTGCCCTACCATTGCCTTGCTCACAGTTTGCAAACTGAGGGCCGTGGCTTCCTTGATAAGAGTCAATCCATCTCATGTTGGGTCTTCCTCTTTTCCTGTGGCCTTCAACTTTTCCTAGCGTTATTGTCTTTTCCAGGGGGGTTTTGTAGAAAAAGCCCAGCAGGAACTCATTAGCATAATAGGTCACACCCAACAGCAGGAACTCGTTAGCATATTGGGCCACACCCCTGACAGCACAGCTCATTAGCACATTAGGCCGCACCCCCATGTTACCAGAAGTGTGGTCATCCAGCCACACCCACCTTTTGCTCCTTATTCTGTTTACCTTGTTTGTTGTCAAAACCCAGGCCTTTTTTTGTAGCAGGAACTCCTTTGCATGTTAGGCCACACACCTCTAATGTAGCCAATCCGAAGGAGTTTCTGCTGTTGGGTGTGGCCTATTATGCTAATGAGTTCCTGCTGGGTGTGGCCAACTCGGGAGCCAGCCGGAACTCCGTTCCTGTGCGTTCCTGCCCAAAAATAGCCCTGCCAGTGGCTCTTGTCTTCTCACAATGTGACCAAAGCACGAATGCCTCAAGTTTAGTCATTTTAGCTTCTAGGGAGAGTTCAGGCTTGACTTCATCTAGAAACCACTTATTAGGGTTTTTGGGAGATCCACTTCTAAAACAGCCTCTTTGTTACTGATTCCGACTGCAGCCCTTAATGCATTTATTTTACTTTTAAAAAATAACCCAACAACTGGGGTGAAAGCTAGCTTTCTGAAGCCTCCTGCAGACTAGCACTTGGTAGGAAAGAAGGGCAAATGAGTCCGAGTGACATTAGCAGAGAAATCTAAAATACACCCCACATGTCATGTTGATCTCAGTGACGCTGTGGCCGCAGACACTAGGTGCACGCCACACTTGTAAGCAAATAGTCATGTCACCCAAGCTGTCTGTCAATCTGATTTATTTCAGACTCGGATGAGAAGGTGAGAGTAGGGGCCAGATTACTTCCAAAATATTCGTGCCCTTTCAGCAGGGCTTAAGGAAGGATGCTGACATGAAGGATTACCCTTCCAAAATAAAGTTGTCAACTGCAGCCACCACCTTAGCAAGCTAAAGAACAAACACGGCCAGGAGAGGCGGTATGCGCCTAGGGCAGATACTATCAAACAAATGCAGACATTACTGAACTCTTCCATTCTTAAGAGGCTCAGCGTAACTCACTTCTGTGTCTCCTGGCCAAAGCATGCATGTAAGTGCAGTTTTCTCCTTCACTAAGATACCAGCTTCCAGACGGAGGAAAAGAACAAAAGCTCATGCCTTTGGAATCTGCCGGGATCAAAGCCTATGCAGAAGGCTATGTTGGCAGAAGACTGTTCCCATGTTGGCTTAATCCCTTCCTGAGCCAGGATTCCTGCCTGCATTCTAAGCACGGCTGCAAACTATTTTGTGAACTTTTGACACTGTGGCAAAACAGAGGAAACCCTGATTGCAACTTGCTGAATTGTACGTATTTGAAAGTCTCCCTGCCCTTTCCACAGATTTCCCCCCCCCGCTCCAAATCTTTTCTCTCTGTCGGCCTCCTATTGTCTTTCTGTCAAACTATTACATTTTATATTGACCCCGCCATTCCTCCAAGAAGCCTGGGGCACGTGAACACATAAAGCTGCCTTGCGCCGAGTCAGATCATTGGTCTATCAAGGTCAGTCTTCTCTGCTTTGATTGGTAGCAGCATTCCGGTATCCTGGATAGAGATTTTTCACATCACCTACATGAACATGTGAAGCTATCTTACACTGAATCAGACTTGCAATCCATCAAAGTCAGTATTGAGACCAACAGCAGCTCTCCAGGTTCCAGATTCTTTAATTGGAGATGCCAGGGCTTGAACCTGGGACTTTCCTAACCTACCTCCTTGTCTTTTTAACCAGAGATGCCAGGGACTTTCTGCCTGCTAGACACATGATCTCAGCTGAACCCACTCCCTATATGTTTACACCCCTCTCCCTCAGTCCCTCCATGCAACAATCTTGTGAGGCATGTAATGCTGACAGAAAACAACTGGCCCAAGGTCACCCAGCAAGATTCATAGTAGAGTGGGGATTTGAAATTATGTCTCTCCAATCATAGCCTGACACTCTAACTGCTACACCACAGGGTCTCTCTTTTCCCAAGTTCTTCAGCAATCTGCAACCTGAACAAAGGAACCCGCTTAGAATGCTGTGATAGCTTTCACCTGGACTGCAAGGGTTTCTTTCCCCCCCACTGAACTCCTTTGCTAAGAGGAATATCTGGTCTCACAGAGTGATTCAATGGATTCCAAACTGATCAAACAAAGGATCTGATTTTCACTGTTATAAATGCTGAAGCTTATCTCATTACTTAAGTGATGGGAGGAGGAACCTCAATATACCTTGCTGAGGTCTGCAGCTGTTTTCCTTGCCTTTCTTGAGTAATACAGAGGAGCGCTCTCTCTCCCTCTCTCTCTCTCTCTATATATATATGGCAATGTATCATGGCAACCATGGGAAAACATTCCCTTACATTTTAAAATAACAGCAGTCCTCCAGCTGCAGTTCTCCATTTGCCACTCATGGGAACTTATTTCTATAGTAATAAGGGTGAGACTCAAGCAAGAAGTTTTTAAATACAAGATTTCTTTAGCTATCAGTAGATGATTCAATTCCTTAACCAAAGGTGGTGGAAGAAAGAGACATTGTTCAGATATACGACGCTAGTTCTGACAGAAGAGTGAAATACTAAGTGTAAGAAGTTTTTAAATACAAGATTTCTTTAGATATCAGTAGATAATTCAATTCCTTAACGAAAGGTGGTGGAAGAGACATTGTTCAGATATACGACTCTAGTTCTGACAGAAGAGTGAAATAGTAAGTGTACAACTCCATGGCGGGGGGCAGAAGCTTACAAGGCAAACACGGAGCTCCTGGTCACAAAAGTCCTCCCTATTTACTTCAGGAAGATGACCATTGTGCACATAACCTAGGAATGATGTGTTTTCTAAATGCTTCCCTGATTACCCCTTTTCCTCCTCTGCATAATATACAGTCCCCTGCAAAAATGTTAACTCTAAGATTTGGGGGTGGGGGGGGTCCTCAGACTTTTAACTTACCAAGCTCTTCTCTGTGGCCTCTTGCCCAACAGCATTGCAGATATCACCAAAATTTGCTGCACAAACCTGCAATAGGGGGGGGGGGGGATTGACTTTTAAAAATTTCAAATTACGTCATGCTTTATCTTACTGACATCATCACATCTCCCATCTTGATTAGACGGAGAAGACTGGTTGTTCACATGGCCAGAGGAAAAATACTGCACTTCCTATCTACAATTTTTATTAAACCATATAACAGTCTGCAGGAGCTACCATCGTAATATTATAATGCACAGCAACTTCTGCTCAGTGTATCGTAAATAAGACAGGACTGAATAGGAATGCAGCCAGGATCATATATCTCTCTCTCTCTTGATATTTTTCGGTATTTTTCATACGTGCATGTGTGTGTGCACATGGAAGTCGTGGCTTCCTCTGGTGACGGACTCCTACTGGGGGCCTGGAGGATATTCAGAGAGGTGGCTGAATAAAGCCTGCCCCCACCTCCCACCTTCTGGCATTCGAAGGAGGTCTCCCATCCAAGTACTTGCCAGAGTCGACCCTGCTTAGCTTCCGATGATCACAGAATTGGGGAAGAAGCAAGCACTACAGCCGTTATTCAGCAAAGCACTCAAGTTCATTATAAATTTTAATTAAACTGTGGACAATTTTAAGCTAAAACCAGTGCCACTTATCACCTACACTAGTGGTGTGCATTCAGGTTTACCCAAACCAAAAATATACCCGAAAAACACCTTATCTGTAATTTTCGGGTATATTTCAGCATCCCAAATGTATCCAAGATTTTTAGGGAGAACTGGGGGGAAATCCCAGAAAAAATCCCAAATCTCAAATTACTGGCAAACCCGAACAACAGTTGGAGGAGATTGCTCCCGCTATTCAGCTGATTTTGGGCTTTCTTCTGCAGTCCCTTTAAACAGGGTGTGTTTAAAATGACTGCAGAAGAAAGCTCACAAAACAGCCGGGGGGGGCACTCTCCCCATTGACTCGCCCGGGGCTCTTTTGGGCTGTTCGACCGAACTGCCAAAGAGAGCTCCAGTGGAGCCTGTGGAGAGAGTTCTCCCTATAGGATCGGCTCCTTGGCAAGCTCTGTTGGGCAGCCCAGTTTAAACTTGAGCTGCCCAGCAGAGCCCCAGGCCAGCCTGCAGGGACAGTTCTCCCCACAGGATTGGCTGCTTGGTGGGCTCTGTTGGGCAGTCTGGGTTAAACCGGGCTGCTCAGCAGAGCCCCAGTCCAGGTTACGGGGGGAGTTCTCCCTGCAGGATTGGCTCCCTGGCAGGCTCTGTTGGGCAGACTGGTTTAAACCAAGCTGCCCAGTAGAGCCCCAGCCCACAGTTCTCCCCGTAGGGTCAGCTCCTTTGTGAGCTCTTTTGGGCAGTCCAGTTTAAAGGGGCCATCCAAAAGAGCCCCAAGCTGAGCTGCCTCTCAGCTGTTTTTGGTAGCTTTGCAATTACTTGTTTTCCTCTATATTTTTCAGTTTGGGTCTATTGGACCTGAAAAGGGTAGATACAAAATATGTGTGTTTTCGGGGGGGGGGGGGGAGGCGCGGATTTGAATACTTTACTGGTATTGGGATCTGGGTTTTTCCGGGAATCCTGAAAAATTTTCAGGTACAATAGACCTGAACTGAAAAATACAGAGATAAAAAATTGCACACCCCTAACCTATGCTCCAGGACACCTATCTTATAGTTAAGATAGTCTTAAAATTATAATTTTAACAGGTATTTTATTTACTTCATCTATACCCAGCCATTTTCCCCAATGGGGATGCAAACCAGTTAATGTTGTTCTCCTCTCCTCCATTTATCCTCATAACAACCCAAGATCACCCAGCAAGCTTTCAAGGCAGGGCGGGGATAGGAACATAAGAGAAGCCATGTTGGATCAGGCCAAATGGCCCATCCAGTCCAACACTCTGTGTCACACAGTGGCCCAAACCAAGGTGCCATCAGGAGGTCCACCAGCTGCACCAGAACACCAGAAGCCCTCACACTGTTGCCCCCCAAGCACCAAGAATACAGGGCACCACTGCCCCAGATATAGTGTTCCACCTATACCTTGTGTGGCTAACAGCTACTGATAGACCTCTGCTCCACATGTTTATCCAATCCCCTCTTGAAGCTGTCTGAACCTGAGCCTCCCAGATTCTGTTCTGACATTACCAAGCACTACACCACACTGGCTCATTGTAGGTATGCTCCAGTGCTCACACTGTTGCCCCCCCCCCCCAAGCACCAAGAATACAGAGCACCACTGCCCCAGATATAGTGTTTCACCTATACCTTGTGTGGCTAACAGCTACTGATAGACCTCTGCTCCACATGTTTATCCAATCCCCTCTTGAAGCTGTCCGAACCTAAGCCTCCCAGATTCTGTTCTGACATTACAAGCACTACACCACACTGGCTCATTGCAGGTATGCTCCAGTGTGGATGGAACACAACACAAATCTGTCTCTGCACTGTTTCAATTCTCTACAATGGCAGAGAGAAAACAGAGGAATGAGGTGTGGTCACTCACTTCCTCATGTGATCTGAAGGCAAACAAAAGTGCTGAAGGCAAGCAGGGAGCCTTGCACTCGGACACTCTTCGTCATCTTCTGCAGCTAGCCTGCACATGCATAGTTCCGGGGGGTGGGGTTAGCACCGATGAGGGGCCCAGGGACCGTCATGATGAACTAACCTTACGGACTTGAAAAAGTTTTCCATCGCCACAGAGCTCACAGAATCGGGGAAGAAGCAAGCATTCAACTGTCGACTTGTTCACCATAGAGGCCATTTTGCAGATTATCTATAAAGAAGAGGAGAAAAGATCCTAGTTTTACTATTTCCATGTAAAATTATTTCCCCTTGGATTTAGCACTTCTGCTGAAAGCACTGTCACAAAATATGCTGTCACAAAATGTTGCTTGTTTAAAAGAATTTATTATGGCTCAGGGAATAATAGATGTGGTTAGGGAAATGAAAAGTAGGAAGTCTCTGGGTTCCAATGGTTTCCATTCGGCATACTATATACAGTACTTGAAGAGCTCCTTATGGATTGGTTACTTAAAATGTTAAACAGCTGGCTGCAGAGCCATTCCGTTCCAAAATTATGGAATGAAGATCATGGCACACTGATTCTTTAAGAAAGGAAATTACTTATCCTTCTTTAGTTCCTTTTGGCCCATTTTATTGTTTAAATTATGGCTATATATTTTAACAGAAATTTGAGGGAAACAATCTTAACCCAGCTCAAACAGGGTTTCTAAAAGACTGGGGGAAACAGACTATACTCAGGCCCTGATATTCTCTTTCAAGGTAACCAGATCTCTAATTATTTTCATACGCAGGAGAGCAGTCACAAATCTAAGAGATTTCAGAGCTATTACTGAGATTACTAAGAGACTAATGGCTATTTGTTAATTTTCAAGAATACTTTGGTGTTTATTTCCTGTAGTATCTGCAGTCAGACAAGTGCAAAATCTCTTCCCATTGCGGAATAACTGGTAGCAGATTTTTGTTTTATTTTTTCCCAAGTTTAAGTTTTTTATTTTTACAAACAAAGGTCCCGGTCACACAGAGAATTTGCCGCGTGAGAGGCATGACTGCCGAGCGGATTAAAAGGGCGCGATCATACGGCAACATCTGGCAAGCGTCGCGTGCCCATCTCCAACCCGTAGCATCCGGCCTAAGATGTGGAGTTTAAAAGTAGCTGGGAAAGTGTAGTATTATCAGAAAAACGTGGGGTGCGGGCGGGCGTCTGATCACGGAAGCGCTGGTATCCCGTCGCATCCAACGCCCGTCTGCGTCCCACCAGATGTTTTCTTGTAAGCCTCCGTGGTATGCGCAGAAACGTGCACTCGCACAAACGCGGCACTGCTTTGTTGCTACGCTTTGCCATCACCGTGTGATCGGCGGCTGACGGCCTGAGCACAGAGCCTCGGGGGAACGTCGGATTGTGATACCGCACTTCATTTTGCTCCGGAGCAAAAAGCCTCACTTCCCCCCCGGATTATCTCACTCATGTGACCGGGGCCAAACATAAACATTACATAACATAAAATGAGGGTATCCATTGCCTTTTTAAATTCCTTGTTACAAATCTCATACCTTAATTTATTCCGTATGTTTCACCTTGTATCGTTATATAAATCTCTTGCAAATATATGACTGGTAGCAGATTTTTGGAAAATAATCCTCTTTTAAGACATTATCTGCTAAACAGTGTTAGGAATATAGATATGTTGAAAAACTCTAGTTAAATTAAAACCATCAAGGCTCACAGATAGTGGGAAGGTTTTAGAATACGTGGGAACGGTGTTGAATGCTGAAAACAGAAAAACTAGTTAACGTTTAACTTTTTTGAGCTGACAAATCATAGACAGTAGAAAATTTTGAACACCACAATATTTCTGAACAAAAATAACTCCAACTAACCAAAGGATTTCTTAAAGTTTCTACCTTCTTCAGTCTCTGAAGCCGCTACCACATGCTCTGCCCTCCCTGTCAATGTTACAATTTTGTTACTAATTTGGGTTGGAATGTGGGTCTGGGGTTGTGTTGTTGTTGTTGTTTAAGATTTCTGTTGCATCTCTGTGTGAAGAATAATATCATAAGCTACTCTGAGTCCACAAGTTAGTGGAGAAAGGCAGGTTAAAAAAAGTATCCTGAACAAATATCTGGGAGGGAAGGTGGCCCGATCCCCTCGAATCTCAGTTCTTGGAAGGGAGACCGCCAAGGAAGGTTCTGCAGAGGAAGGCGATGGCAAAGCACCTGTGCCTCTCACTTGCCCTGAAAGGCCCTTGCTGGGGTCGCCATAAGTCGGTTGTGACTTGACAGCACTTTACACACACAAATAAATAACTAATACCCCATTAGAACTCAATTTGAAATGTTTCCTCATACCAGTGAAGGCTCCGTCCAGCAAAAAAGTTGGATGGTCAGAATAAGGGCAGGTCCATATACTCTCCATTAAGATTTCATGACACCAACAGTTCAGCTTGGTGTTTCCTTGGGTGGTGGTGGGGTTCGACCATTTGACATGAGAGGTAAAAGATGTGTATATGTGTGTGTGTGTATACACATGCGCGCACACACACACAAACATCTGAGCACTCCCCTGAGTACGCAGAAACCTTCCTCTTGTTTGTCGGTGGCCCTGCTGGCGTTGCTATAGTAATTGGCACTGTCCAGAGATAATGATGTTATATAACTCCTATGTCACCTTCTAATTTCAGTAAGATTTTGTGGTATTTAGATAATAACCCTTTGCTTTTTATAGATCCTTTATAGTTTTCTTGAAAAAGTGTTAATTCTGTGCATATATTCCTAGCACCTTACCTTTCCTCTTGGCTCAAGGAGGTTTACAGGTAATAATTAAACATTACAGATTAAAACCAAATAAAATAAACCCTCCAGATACCTCCCTCCCCCCATAGAAGATGCCTGCTGTTCAAGGCCCATCAAAAACCCTGGCAAACAGACAAGGTCTCTAACAAGGTAGCTTCCCCCACTTCTTCGGGGGGGGGGCATTCTGGACTGTGGAAGCCACAATGGAAAATGGACAGGCTCGAGTCGATGCTAAGTGGTCCACCCTAAGTGGGGGACTGGTCAACAGGTGGTAGCCTGAACACCGCAGTTGGTCTGCTGGAACATATCAGAGACGACAGCCCTCTCATCTCTCAAAAAGTGACAAAGGAGGACTTCTACCCACGTTTGAGTTCTTAACATTTTAAAATCAAGCACAGTGAACTTTTTTTGCTCACGTCTTGAGGATCAGCCTGTTTTCAATTTTTTAAAAAGTCTCCTATGCCCCAAGACCGCAGAAGGAAAAAGAACCAGACAAATATCCCAACTCTATCACAATACTATTAAGTTGCCAATACCACAAGGTAGTCACTCAAATATGGTAAGGATAAATTGTGATATTTATACAGAAGATATATAAAGCACAGAGCTATTAAAAACAACATCTTACGACTCAAACAAGCTCTGGAGAATATTATACAATCCCTTTTTTTATAATGGAATTGTCAGTCCCTGCAAAAGACATCTGGTGTTCAGATGTCACATTGGAAGCTGGCCTAAGCAACTCCCAAGCAGGAGACTGTAGTCTGGCCGGTAAAGTCATTTTATGGGTGAAGTATCAGGCACCCATGTTGAAATGGAATTATACACCCATCCTGTTCTGTGGAAAGACAACTGATTTTTTGTAAATGAACTGGCGCAATCAAAATATTAGGGAATTAAGCCGTTTCATAATTCATATTTTTACTATTAAAAGTTCACAAAAAGAAATGGGACTATTTTCTGTAGACTACTAGACATAGTGGTGGGGGGAAATAGGGGAGCACTAATAGGACAAGTTTTCAAATATTTTAATGGTGGGACATAAAGTGTTTTCAAACCAAAGCAGATTGTGTGTGTCTATTCGGAGGGATCAGACCTATATTTTATTTTCCTTCCGGAGTTTAAGTCCTCTAGCAGCTGGAAAATATTCTTTCCATATTTTGACCTTTCCACCATACAGTTATGTCACCGGTCCATACGGGTCCATTCCTATTCATATTTGGCGAAGGGAGCGTTGACTCTCAAAAGCTCATACCCTGAAAATCTTGATGGTCTCTAAGATGCTACTGGACTCGCACCTAACTAGTCTATAGTGTATGTAACTGAGCTTGAATAGAATAATGACAATATATAAAGTTAACAAAGGTTTTTCTCTTATTTGGAAGCAGGGCTTTTTTTGTAGAAAAAGCCCAGCAGGAACTCATTAGCATAATAGGCCACACCCAACAGCAGAAACTCATTAGCATATTAGGCCACACCCCCAAGTCTTCCCTTGGCTCTGCCTTTTGAAGGGGAGGCGTCCTTCTCCCGGTGAGTGGGTGGAGTTGGGCAGGGGCTGCCTGTTGGCCAGACTGGGGCCCCGTGACCGCCTGCCTTGGAGTCGCCGGCGGGGTCGCTCACCAGGCCTTCCCTCTATAGCCACACACACAGAGGTTTTGGTTATAGTGGGCGTGGCCAACCCTGAAGCCAGCCGGAACTCTCTTCCTGTGTGTTCCTGCCCAAAACTAGCCCTGTTTGGAAGTATATACCACCTACTTTGGAATCAGCAAGAAACAGCCTAACATTTATTTTTTGTTACATTTCTGTAGTCCAAAGACAACCAAAGAACAAAACTCTAGGGAAATTTATGGTTATTTTCTGTAAAGGCGATCTATTCTGTATTTCCACACACACACACACACAACTTTTTAAAATTTATTTTTCCAATTTATACCCCACCCTCCCTGACAAAGCAGGCTCAGGGCAGCTTACGTAAAAGGTGTGTGTGTGTGTATGTGTATATATAGGTATATGTGTGCTTGTGTGTGTATATATATATATGAAGAAAAAGAGAGAAGAGATTGGATTTATACCCCACCCTTCACTACCCAAAGGAGTCTCAGAGCACCTTACAATCTCCTTTCCCTTCCCCTCCCCACAACAGACACCCTGTGAGGTAGGTGGGGCTGAGAGAGCTCTTTCGAGAACTGCTCTTGAGAGAACAGCTCTGAAATGAAATTGACCCAAGGTCATGCCAGCAGCTGCATGTGGAGGAGTGGGGAATCAAACCCGGTTCTCCCAAATTACAATCTGCACTCCTAACCACTACACCAAACGGGCTCCCCATATATACTGTTCTCGAATCAGAGTTTTAAAAAGAACTAAAGTAGTTGTTAAGCCAAGAGATAATTATCTAATGATATATTTTAAATATTTTAAATAAATGTAGCCACAGGGGGCTGCTAATTTGATCATGGGAAAGGGATGAGTGCAGGAGATGATTAACTGTTTCTTCCCACACCATTTTCTTAAATAAAACCTCCCCAGGTAGCTGGGAAGAAATGCAGGCCTTTCTATCACACCTGTATTTTTCTCCCACAAATTAAATGGCTGGAGGGGGAAGTATTTACATTACAATGCACGGAGGGTTGATCACAGATCTTCAGAGACTTTATAATTAGGTAACACATTTTGATCAGCTTTCAAACCAACTTTGTGCGGTCAACAACATTCCAAGATCTGTCTTTTTTCAAAGGGTAAGAAAGCAGGATTTGGAAAATAGGATTTAGGAAGGTCAACTTCAAGCTACTGCAGCCTCAATGGCAGCAATTCACAGCAGCGGGTCATGACCCATTTGTAAGTCAAAGGAGCTTTGCATGGACAGCCTGGCAGATGAACAGCTTGTGTTAGACGTAATGTAGCAGAAACAGCTGACCGAGGAAGAGAGATCAATGTATCCTGAGACACATATTTTGTTGGCAAATCCTTTAGGGGAGCTGTCTGGAAACAAATTCTCTGAATTACTTTCTCTATTAATGAACGAGCCTCGAAAAGGCCTTATGAGCTGTAATAATTTAAATTAATACAGAACAATGCCTTTAATGGCAGAAGACTTACCTAACTGGGGGGAGGGGGTGCTCACCGGCAACATAATAATGTCTGGCGACACACTGACATCACTTCCTGTGCACCCAGAAGTGGCATTTGGACAAAACTCTAATAAACTCTTACTGACCAACCATAGAGTTTTGCCCAAATGCCAGAGCCTGTCTGGCATCCTTTAACAATGCGCTGTCACTTCTGGGCACGCAAGGAGTGACCTCACTGCTTTGCGACATTCCCAACAGCCTCCCCCCAGTTACCCATGATTCCCCTCCCACCAACCAGCTGAGCAGCTACCAGGAAGTCCCTGCTAGTAGTGGGAGACACACACACCCCGCCCCAAGTGGAGGCTTGGTAAGCCTACCTCACAGAAACCTCTGGAACGGCTGCCTTGCTAGTGACGTAACATACCAGCTCGAGCTTTTTTTATGACATAAGCTAACCCATCGGGAACGTATAGGGTGATTATATGTCTGCCTCACGGCATCTGTCAGGCAATCCTGAACAGCATTACACCATTCTAAATCCACCGACTTCAGCGGATTAGAAGAGTATAACTCTTCTTAAGATTGCACTGTAAAACTACCTCATTGCCTTTGGATTACAAAGCAGAGAGAGAGAGGACAAGAATTCAAGAACCAAAAGCCGGAAACAGGGAGTGTTCCAGAAACACACGCCACATATACATCTCCACTAGTTTATACTTAGGAGCCTTGAGCAAATCATGACATATTAACTGAGGAATGTGCTGGGGGATGAAGAAAGACTATCTAGGTGATGGCTCTGCAGACTGGACCAAAAAACAGCTGTGAAAAGCAGGCTGCTGGGGATTCTGCAGTATCGCTTGAGTAGATTAGTTAAGGCCTGGGAAACCTGGGCAGGGGTGGGTACACATTGCATTCAAAATAAATTTGCACTCCTTAAAACTCATCAATATTGGAGCTTTCTCACATGGCCGGCTGGATGCCTGAGTGCTAAACCAGAAACAGCAGAATAAATAGTTTGTGACCGGAAAGTGCAATTTAGCTTTGGGGTTCTCACAGGAAGTTGCTTTTTCCTTTGTATGGATTGCACTGGCTATATTCAGCCTTTAATTTCTCTCATCTGCAGCGCAAATGAGAAGGAAGTCAGCACAGCCTCACCAATGTCGTTTATGCCGGCTGAAGGCACTGAACAAGCACACCTGGACCCGAGAGAGCCCATAAAAGATACCCATTAGAGTCGCTCTGATTCCTCCCTTCGTCTCTGCACGTCAACTTTTCGTTTTTTAAGAAAATGGTGACTACTGGGCAACAAGCCAGTAGTACCAAAGGTGTAATTAAACTAGTGAAACTTTACAATATTTAATTTTGTAAAAGATACTTGATATTAAAAAGCAACCTATTCTTAAAAAAATCAAACCAAAAACAACTGCTACTTACATTGACAGCTTCCACCTTGTATTCATCATCACTCTCTGGAGCTGACAGGTCCAACAGGATCGGGCATACTTTATTTTCAATATCATTTTGAGAAATGAGCCCTTGTTCCAGCAGTATCACCAGAGATTCCTGGCTGGCTTTTCTAACCTATTGACAACCAAAGAAGAAGATGACAGCTTACGCAGGTTTGTCCCAGTTCAAACAAGTACAAGAGTGGTACCAATGAAAACCCAAACGAATTCCTGTCTTCCTACTGAACTGAAGATGATAGATATTTCAGTAATCAATCACTCTGCAACATTTCAAGAACATACATAAGATGGGAGGGGGGGGAGGCAGTTACCACCACATTCAGTCGCAGACTTGAAAACTGTCACACTCCAGTAAAGAAGTGTTGGAATTCCTCATACAGTTTTGATCTGGCCAGTACTGGTCTGGGTCCGTCCTGAATACCTGCTTGTGCCTGAGTTAGCCTAGAGAACAATTAAGGTACCAGTCCAGTCCAAAGCTTTGGACCACGGTGCACTCACAAAACTATGTGCAAGCAACAATATCCTCATGAATTTCAATGGCAAGGGTATCTCAGGGTGCAAAGCTTGTGATCGGTTCTCCACCTGATCACCCTGAGGTTATCAGGGAGAAAAATCTGTATTTAGAAATCAACTAATCTGATAGTTCCTCCCCCACCCTTTTCTGGCAAGTTATATGCTGCAAATGACTAACGTGAGTATGTGTAGGGTATTAAACAAACCTGTGCGGAATAATGGCTTTCCAGGGCTTAACTGAAAGGCAATGCATTACCTAACATGCCTCTTGTGCGGAGGAGTTCCATCCATACACTGGAGCTACTAACTTAGATTGTGCACTAGCTGGAAAGGCAACATTACAAATGGGCCCTCTGCCTATTTCAAGATAGTCTCCCAACCCACTTCCACCTCATATTCTTATAACAAATACCCCGGGAGGGCGGGGCAGAAATTTAATAAATCAAATCAATCAAATTATGTAATAAACTGGATGCAAAAGTGAGACCCCTCCGCTAAGTTCTCTTGATAGGGTATGCAATTTTAAAGATGATAATATAAACAGCGACGTTACTATTCGTTTGGGTGGGTTGAGCAGAATCTAATGTAAGTACAAAAGAGAAGAAGCTTCCCTTGCCAGTGTGGTGTAGTGGTTAAGAGCAGCAGACTCTAATATGGAGAACCGGGTTTGATTCCCCACTCCTCCTCCACATGAAAGCCACTGGGTGACCTTGGGTCAGTCACAGCTCACCCAGAACTCAGCCCCACTTACCTCACAACGTGTCTGTTGTGGGGGGAGGAAGGGAATTGTAAGACACTCCGAGACTCCTTCAGATAGTGGACAGCAGGGTATAAACCCAGCGCTTCTTCTTGGGGAGAAGATCCTCAGCTGACCTGAACTCATGCACAACAGGGGAGTGCTTAGCTGCTTCCTCTCCTCCCTAGGGATGCCACGTCCCCCCGGGGGGCGGGGAAATTCCCACCCGGGAGGCCCGTTCCCCGCCGCAGCCAGATCGGGCCCCCGGGGGGAACCCCATCCCCAAAGCACGTCACATGGAAGTTACGCAAGCACGTCGGGGACGTTGGGGGCGGGGCTCTATGGTTTTCCCTCGGATGATTGTGGCCCCGCCCCCAATGTCCCCGACGTGCTTGTGGCGCGCACGCACGCACAAAGACTCCCGGAGCAAGGCTGGACTCCCCCGTTCCGGAACAGGTAAGCACTTGGTAACCCTACTCCTCCCTCTTATTGCCACATCTGTGGCGGCTGGAAGCAGGAGGGAAAGGTGGCCTTTAGGCCCGAGCTAGATCCAGACAAAATGAACTGAACCTTTTAGCTGTCTGCCCTCCCACTGATAACTCCAACAATGGACTGGAACTCAGTCTCAGCAATAAATAAATTTCAACACAAAACTATGTGAACGCAAAATAAGTCTGGCTAACAATATATACGACATTAAACTGTTTTCCACAGTCTCAAAGAACAGATCTTAATCATAACAGAACTGTATGGCCAGTACAGAAATCCCTACCTGGTTGTTTGGATCTGTGAGGTATCTCACCACGATAGGCATAAGATATTCTGAAAAGGCTGTAGGAAAGTTTGGTCTGCTCTCTTGTAGAAAAATGGCAATAGGTGGTATCTGTTCCATGAGTTCTGTCCGTACAGTAGGTTCTGGGGATTTTTTTTTTTTAAGTGAAACAGCTTTAATCAAAGTTAACGACAGAAAATACAGGGTTTTGATAAAGAATATCTTATGTTGCAAAACCATAGAAGAATCAGGTAAGTAAACAACGTTTATGAAAATGTTCCATATCTTTTAGGATATCATTACTTAAGCACAGCAAAATATCATTTTCTGCAACAAAAGTCTAATTGAAACTTATTTTCACATAGGGGAGCTAAATGTACTTGGCAAGCAGACCGTGCAAATGTCCAAATCAAAATGATTTTCTGGGCACACACAGATGGGCAATGCAGACCTGCTCCACCAACTCCTCCCAAGAACTTCTTTGAGAAAATCCAGTGTTTGTGGATAGTTAGGCCGATGTGACAGAAAGATGAACAGGAGGGAAGCCAAACTGATAACTGGCTGAATGGCTGGGCTGCGCAGGGCAAGGCAGTGAGTTCTGACCATTCAGACCGGAGGGGGGAAAGAGAAACTGGAAGTCTCTGCTCTATCGGATTTAAGAAGTCTAACATTAACGGATGTAGCACTTCTGACCCTGCAACTAATTTTATATTGAAATACCCATTTCAAATCTTTACAAAAGAGTTCTTATTCATCTCTTGAAGAAGTGAAACTGTATTATCTTTATCGCCCCAGAAAGTCTTTTGGGACAAAAAGGCAAATTCCTCACCTACCTGCGATAATACAAATTAACACTTGTTAAAACTGAAAATCTCACCTGTATCTTCTGACAGCCTGACCACTATTGCCATTACCGTCAAGTAATCTTCATCATTATGACTGAAATCTCGAAAAACATCAAGTAGACCTCTGGCAATGATTTGCCTGTAACCAAAAAAAGGATAACTTAACATACTCTTTCTGGATTTCATTTTTTAAAGTTAATTCAGACACTGTGAGCAAGGTAAAACACAGTACAATCTGATTTAGTTGAAGGGGTGGGGAACCTGAGATGTCTGCATAATCAAGACTGTTACGTTTCTATTTGTCCCCCATACTTGTAGCTTGGGGAATTAAGATAGCAAAAGTCCCGTTACATAAACTTTGCTCCTCACTTTTCCCTTTTCAGAAAGATATAAAGACACTTTTTTTATATGCTGACATACTCAGGAGACGTTATAATGATGTCTTAAAGACATGTCAAGATGAAAACATAATGTATCTACAACTCTACCTCTGGTTATGCTCCAGAAGCATTTGAGAAGATGTGGAATTATGCATATGAGCATGCTGTACAGAGGAGCAGTGCAGATAGTCATTCTGTGAGAAGATGAATGTGCAAGGGACTCACATGCGCCAATTATACCCTTGATTTCTAGAATGTTCTTAACCGTGGTTCGCCATGATAGGTAATATACAATATGGCTTGGTAATATACAATATGGCTTGGAAGTTGTCTCTAACTACTGTTGGCCTGATTTGGCAAATTCAGGTTAGAGCAACCCAGAAATGGAACAGATAGTGTGTAAGCAAGAGGGAAGCGGGAAGCACGTGAACCCACATAATATTTCCTGTCCTCCAAACCATACTTTGAACTGATCCACTATTAGCTACGAAGCTAACAGCACTAGACCAAAGAGGGGAGGATTACTCCACTCTCACATCAGCTCTGTCATCCCTACATCAGCACTGCATGTCTGGGAGCCAGTTCAATGTGGAGTCATTTGGTTCTCATCCATCAGCTCACTGAGGGTGGCAATATGGCTGCCACTGTGATGCTAGAAAGAAACTCCTTTGCCCTTAACATCTCCAGCAGTGGAGTCAAAGGCAGCAGTAGTTTGAGTATCCATGTGGTGGTGGTGGTGGTGATGGGGACATCCTTCTTCCCTCTATGTTCTGCACCTTTCATATTAGCTGCTACACCTATCATCATGCTGTAAGCAAAGGACTGGTCTGCTAAGCTCAGTCCAGACTTGCATTGAGACAACAAAGAAGATGCTACCTGAAAACTGCTGCTCTAACCAGAAGTGCTAAGGGCAAGGTTCAGCTTCCAAAAAGCCATCCAAATGTCTAGCACTGTGTAGCATATGGGTTACCTAGATCCACCCCCATGATCTTCATATGTATCAGAAACACTAGAACAATAAATCCTGCTGCATGATCCATTTGGCTATGTGGAAAGTCTCCCAGGGGCTCTGCTGACATATCAAAGCTCTCAATGAACCCCACCCCCAACTTCACCCCAGATAGGGTTGCCAACTCCAGGTTGGGAAATTCCTGGCAATTTGGGGGTGGAGCCTGGGGAGTACGGGGTTTTACAAGGGGAGGGACTTCAGGAGGGTCTAATGCCCTAGACACCCCCCTCCAAAGCAGCCATTTTCTCCAGGGGACCTGACCCCTGTCATCTAGAAACCAGTTGTAATTCTGGGAGGCCTCCTGGCCCCAGTACACAAAACGGTAGTCACCAGCATCGCTCTGCCCCCTTCCGAATTACAACAGCAAGCTAATAGAAGATAATCAAGGAGAAAGCCAAGTGTCCATATGGGGGGGGGAGAAACCAGAGAAAGACATGATAGCAAAAAATAGTAGCTTCTCCACCCTTTCCCAAACATGGAGTCTCTAGCCCCCTCTAGAACAGAACTATCAAGTATATGACTTTAAAAATTAAAAAAAAAAACCTTCTCAGCATTATTAAACACAAAATAAAAACTGTGATTAAAATCTGTGATAAAAAAATTTTCCCACACGGAACTTCTATCTATGAAAAGGTGAGAAACATTCACAGCATAAATAACATCAGCATAATTATTTGCAGTTATATTTGTTACCTGTTGAATATATTATCGCTAAAAGCATATTTTTCCAGACGCGCAAGTGGAGCCAAGTTATCCTGCCCTGGAATGTCCAAGAACGCTGTTATCCTCATGCTATCACAATCTGGTCCATAGTCTTCGAACCCAACTTGAAGGGAAGGAAAGTAGGACATCAGCAAAAGGGAAAATAACACACACACACACACAGCACTAAGTATGCCTCACTTGAGCCTTTGAAAACTGATCCACATAAAAATCAAGGCTGCCAACTTGCACCAGCTTTGAGATTTCTTAATGCCTAGACCGGGCATCCCCAACCTTTCTGATCCTATAGGGACCTCTGGAATAGTGGCATAGGGTGTTGGGCAAAATGACAAGCCGGATGTCACAGGAGGTGGAGCCAATCACAAAATGTCAGGAAGCAAGGTCATACATAACTCTAATAGTAACTCTTCAACATTTCAGGCAGAAGCTCTGTTTAACAGGATGCCTTTTAAAATGAACATATTGTCTAAAAATATTTTCTTGTGTACACAGTTTACCTGCAGTCACATAACACACTTCCTTGTGCTATGGCGGCAGCTGCTACCAAAGCAACTTGTTAAAGATCTCCACAGTCAATCAGAACTCCAGTGGCCAATGAGAAGCCCTGCTGGACAAAAGCCTTACTTGGTCCAGCCCACTTTCTAAAAATACTTGGCGGGCACCAGGAAAGGCGTCAACAGGCACCATAGTACCCACAGGGATCACGCTGGAGACCCCTGGCCTAAACTAATGAGATGCATGATAAAGGTTGAGAAAATTGGCATGTTACTTAACCCTCACAGGTGAAAAAGGGCCATAACACTCAAATGAGAAGCCAAGAACTGAACCTACTAACCACTTCTTTGAAAACGAACAGCTGAAACCCAGGACAGACTTGTGATTTTTAATAAATAGTGCTGGGGATTCGGGGGGGAAATCACAAAAAGCTGTGCAAATCAGACAACATGTTTAAAACTATTAACCAGGATTAACCAGAGGGGATCGCGGGGGAACGCAGTTCCCCCGGGTGAGGTGCAGGGGGGCGGGGCACATGACGAAGCCCCGCCCCCTGCTTCTGGCCGCCCCGCTTCCAGCCCTCATTCAGTCAGGAGGAGGCAGGAGAAGAGGGAGGGTAAGTTGCTTCCTCCCCGCCTCCCCCCACCCCTGCCTGCCAGGGGCCAGGGAGGGCCTTGGCAGGGCTTCCTCGCACTCCCGCTGGCCTTGCAGGTCCACCGCCGGGCCCCTGATGTTAGGGGGTGTGGCATATGCTAATGAGTTATGCTAATGAGTTCCCCTAGCTCTTTTTCTATGAAATGACCCCGGGGATTAACAATACCTTAGGGCAAGGACAGTTTGTCCATCCATACTCATGTGTATAGAAGAGAAGGAATCCACTAACTCTTTGGGAAACACAACAGAATCACCAACATCTGCTGGCCATTGGCCGCTCTAATGGCCAATAACATTCACGTGTGTGGAAAGGGGGATAGGCAAATGGTGCCATTGGGACACTTGTTTCCAGGAAAGATGTACAAACTAACTGCAATGTAATATTTATTTGTTTTTCAAATTTATGTTCCTCCTTCCCTACAAATGGGCTCAGGGCAGATCACAACAAATAATTGGCCATTTGGCATCAGAAAAAACACAATAGTAACTAGTTAATTAAAACAAGGAATTCAAAACAAATTGCAGCAGTTATTGCACAGTCGCTAATACTGATGCCGCTGGACTCTCGGTTGTTTTAATCCGGGCCGCGTGGAAGTGGTGTCTTCAGCGGGGGGGGGCCGGTGAGACAATGTAACTACTGAAGTGAGGTAGCAAACCTTAATAGAGGAAAGTCAAGAGCTAGATATCAGTTTAAGGCGTGGCAGTGGTGTTCAAGATCCATGATCGCTCAGTGCTTTATTGCTTGAAACTATTATTCATTTTCTAAAAAGCACAGTTCATATCTCATCATGGAAAATCTTAGATCTGAATAAATTTTTCCAGGGGGGCCAAGTCATCATGGTACTTTCAGCAATAATTTTATTAGAGTGTGTCCCGGGATTTCTCAGTGTAACTGCTAAGATTATTTATCATTTTGCATGGCAATGTTTTTATTGTATGATATAAAAATAAATGTGCATGAATTGCTGGTTTCTAGGCAAATTTAACTTTAAACCTTTCAGTGGTAATGGATGAAAGTATTTCTTAACCAGTGGCTTTCTGGCTTCAAGGTTCAATTAAATCAAGCTTTTCAAACTAATAATCCGATTATGAGAAACTGAGGAAGAAGTTAGTATTAGAGGTTATTTTGCTGTAATGATGGCAACCAGTGTTAGTCCTATAATTATTTATACACTACAACAGCTTTGTTGTAGCTTTAATAAAATTACAAGAAACTGTGAAGAGGTTTTATGGTAGCAATAGTTTAAAAATATGGTCATTAAAACACAAAAACACTGATGGTTGAAAAAATGAGCCTGGCTTTTACATTTTTGGAATGGCTCCTAAAGCCAAAGAAAATTGGTCAAGGCCTGGCTTAGACATAATGCTAAACTGTGGTTTGGTGCCACATTAATGAACTATAAAGCAGCCTCTGACTCCCATTCTCTCTTGGCATACTGGGAGCTAATCTGTTACTTACTCAATACATTGTCGAAGGCTTTCATGGCCGGAGTTCATTAGTTGTAGTAGATTTTCCAGGCTGTATGGCCGTGGTCTTGGCAGAGAGTACGCCATCTTTTTGTGTTATACCTCTGAGGATGCCAGTCACAGCTGCTGGCGAAACGCCAGGACCTACATTGCCAAGACCACAGCCATACAGCCTGAAAAATCTACAACTAATGTTATTCATTTCCAACTAAGCACACTTTGCTATTACACCAAAACCAGCACTGAAAACCTGTATGGCTAGCAAGAAAAAAACAACTTACAGTTTGTAATCCTGGCTTGTAGCCAAACATGAACCATAACCAGTCAGCTCAGAGGTAATGGCAAACTATGGTGTGATGCAAACTAGGAAGCAAGTCATTTGTGATGCACAAAGAGAGAAGGGAATGAACGGGCTCAGGACCCTCTCACACCCGTTCTTATAGAGACAAATCATGGTTTGGCATTATAATTTGTGAAATCTATTTGCTTTGTTTACAGTCCGCCTTTGTCACTGAGACTCAAGGCAGATTACAGGAAAAATACCTCCCCCCCCCAAAAAAAAAAACACCAGTATAGACAGACAACAAAACAATCAATGAACAAGGCAATACGACTGGATTACACAATTTGCAAACAATGCAAACAGTAAACTAAGGCAAGGTGCCCTATAAATAACACATAAAACTGGATATAAAACAATATATAAGGTATAAGACAATGCAGTAAGAACAGAGTATGCCAACAGAAACACTGCGATGGATTACATTTTATTTAGGTATAATCGTGCCCTTCTGGATGGTTCCATTTTACTAAAATTCTAATCTCCAATCCAGAATATCCTCTTGAGCTCAAACCATGTCATTATTTTAGTAATTTCTTTATTTAAAATAGTTATATGCCTCCTTTCTGTCACATGCTTAGGGGTGCCATCTCCAGGTTGGGAAATACCTGGAGATTTGGGGGGGGAAGGGTGGAGTCTGAGGACAATGGGGTTTGGGGAGGGGGGAGACTTCAATGGGCAATATCATAGAGTCCAACCTCTAAAGCAGGCATTTTCTCCAGGTGAACTCTGGAGAACAGTTGCAATAGAGGGAGATCTCCAGCCACCACCTGGAGGTTGGCAATCCAAAATACACCCAAAGCATAATCTTTATAATAAGCCCGGTAAAGCAGGACAGTATTTTTATCCCCATATCGCAAACGGGGGTCTGTCTTCAGCTATTTATTTCATCTACACGCCACTTTTCTCCACAATGGGGACACAAAGCAGTTGACATCATTCTCCTCTCCTCCACTTTCCCCCACAACAAGCCTGTGAGTTAGGTTAAGAGTGTATGACTGGGCCAAGGTCACCCAGTGGGCTTTTACATCAGAGTGGGGATTTGAATCTGCACATCCTAGCGTAAAACTCTGCCCAATACACCACAGCAGCTTTCATGTGTTGTTGTTGTTCAGTCGCACAGTCGAGTCCGACTCTTCGCGACCCCATGGACCACACCAGGCCCTCTTGTCTTCCATCGTTCTCCGGAGTTTAATTTCATGTTCGTTGCATCGATAACACTGTCTAATCATCTCATCCTCAATCCATAGGCAGTCTATCAAATCTAGTCCCTTAAACCTATTCTTCACCTCCACTGTATATTCATCAGGGATGTCATCTAGGTCAAACCTGAATGGCCTTGTGGTTTTCTCAACTTTCTTCAGTTTAAGCCTGAATTCTGCAATGAGTCGCTCATGATCTGAGCCACAGTCAGCTTCAGGTCTTGTTTTTACTGACTGTATAGAGCTTCTCCATCTTTGACTGCAAAGGATGTAATCAATCTGATTTTGGTGTTGCCCATCTGGTGATGTCCATGAGTAGAGTCGCCTTTTAGGTTGTTGGAAGACTCGAGCTGCGGTTAAATGGAAGCAAACAGCTGGGCCTGGGTAAATGATGGAAGTCACATAGTAGTGGCGTCTAGTGGCTGCTGCCAGGCCTGGCCTCAACGAGTCCTCCCTCAAAG
Organism: Gekko japonicus; assembly: GCF_001447785.1. Taxonomy (NCBI): domain Eukaryota; kingdom Metazoa; phylum Chordata; class Lepidosauria; order Squamata; family Gekkonidae; genus Gekko; species Gekko japonicus. Next base: position 207,052 of record NW_015173719.1, on the reverse strand, counting down.
GCTAAAACAACCCTGGAAGTGTCTGCCCCCACCTTTTACTGACAGAAACAAAAGCTAGATACAGTTGCAGTTGCTTAGCAACGGCCACCGAGGTCTCAGAGGGCATTTCTTTCTTAAAGCTACAGGTGTTGCTTCTACTATTGGGGGAGCGAGGTTAACTTCCCAGTGTTTTTGTTGTTTTAATTTTTCTGCAAACCCAGGGCATTTCTCAGGCTTGTAGGGAGATCTGTCTTGTCTGTCCACAGCCCCAAGTCTTCAGATTTAAGTATCTACAGATGGGACCATGTTGAGAATTACATATGTGTATGTATTTTTCCTACATGCACAGAGGCTTCTTCACCTGACCTAGGTATTTCTGACTGAGACATAAGAACATAACAGAAGCCAATGTTGGATCAGGCCAATGGCCCATCCAGTCCAACACTCTGTCACACAGTGGCCAAAAATACCAGGTACCATCAAGAGGTCCAGCAGTGGGGCCAGAACACTAGAAGCCCTCCCACTGTTGCCCCCCCAAGCACCAAGAATACAGAGCATCACTTGCCCCAGACCGAGAGTTCCTATTTATACCTTGTGGCTCACAGCCACTGATGGATCTCTGCTCCAATGTTTATCCAATTCCTTCTTGAAGCTGTCCATGCTTGTAGCTGCCACCACCTCCTGTGGCAGTGAATTCCATGTGTTAATCACTCTTTGGGTGAAGAAGCACTTCCTTTTATCTTAGAGGGAGCTTTGCTGGCAACTCCAGAATGATACACAAGTCAGTTACTTGGCCACAGTTGGTGAGTGAAAACAAGCTTAACAGGAAGATGCAGCAGAGCCAGTATTCTGCCACGGTTCTCCCAGCCAGAAACCGAAAGTGTGTGTGTTCTCTCTCTCCCTCCCCCCCCCTTCCCCCTCCCCTTTCACTCCCGTCTCCACTGGCAGAAATACAAGAGTTCTCAGACCTAATAAAGAGCCTGCAGGTATAAAAATGAAATAAATCTGTCCACTAGTATATTGTCCAAATCCAGCAAGTGGCTACAAAGTGCTGGAACTCAAGAACATATTTAACACCCTTCTGAGACCAGTTCAAAGAACCGCCTGGCACTGCAACTTCTAAACAGTTGTATTCCTCTAAGCCCATTGAAGTTAATGGACTTGGAAGGGTATAACTCTTCTTAGGATCATGATGGGTAGCTGTGCCACAAATTGTGTTAATTTTTTCTGCTTAGGATGGCACTGTGAGAAACTAAAAATATTTCATATGCCTATGTCAAGCTTCACAGCTTAACTAGCTACACAGCTAAAGCCTGGAAGCTACAAAACCCACAGATAGCCTAAAAGGCTGGCAACCAACTTTACCCAACCTGGCTTTTAAATTTAATTCAGAGCCAAAGGGATGGGATGGCCAGAAGATAAGGAGATCCGAAAGCCAGAAATACACACTAGATGTGAGGGATGCCAATAAGGAGAGGTAGGATATGGCAGAGCGAGATGATAAGAAATGACGAGATTGTGAGTCAAGCTTCTGCCAGGAAGAAAGGGCTCGTTATTGGCAAAGTTGTGGAGGAAAAAGCAGAGGATTTGTCAAAATGTGTCAGGACAAGGGAGAGAAATGCTTAAAATGTGCAGGAGGAGCTAAAGGTCGAGGCAGTGTATTGGCTAGCAAACCTGCTGACAAACCAATGGCAACCTCAAATGAACTTTTCCCTAAAGAAGAGAGTAAGAAGGGAGGGGAACCAAGCTTTCAGGCTCCTGCTTCTGAATTAGTTGAGTCTAGTGCCCGTAACTGGCAGCTTGCTTGCTTACTTGCAGCCCTAACTTGCTTCCTTTGCCCTTCCCTTCACCACCCCTGGCTCCTCAAAGACACTGCCATGCAACTAGGGACAGAACCCCTGCAGAAAGAGCACATGCAACCAGATAAAGCACACTGTTGGCACACAGCTGTTGTCTCTCCATTCTCAATTTCCCCCTCACTTTCACCTGACAGCACCCAGAAATGGAAACACAGACGTGGATAAAACACCACAGCTTGCCCTGGTCGTTGCCTTTGCAATCCGTTTCTCCAAGCGCACAAACAAGACAGCAACCAGCGTCAGAGCAGGTTACCCCACCCTCACAAAGTCCCGCTCAGCAGGCCAGGCACTTTAGCAGGGCAGTCATCCTCCCCTGTGGAGTTCTATCAATATATTGGGCCTTCATGGCAACACTTGGTTTCAGTTTACTTTGGAAGATCAGAGGGACATGCAATAATAGCAGGGCTGGGGCTCAAAGAAACTCTAGCAAGTGCAGCAGGGGCAAGATTTACCTGCAAGCTGCACGACTTCTTTCTCAAAAAGATGCAAGCACAGAATGGCAGCAGCCAACACAGCCCAGAGCAAGCAAGAAAAGCATGCTTTAAGGAGAAAAAGGTTAATTATCAAAATAAAAAGCCAAAAATAAAAACGGTTGGGGAGACCCGGTGAAACTCGCCATACACTAAATCCAGTTTAAGCCACATTTCCCTAGGCAATGTGCAGTTCTGAAAGCAGGAAATGCTGCTGATAATACCAGCGCCTAAAGCAGCAACTAATGCAAAAGAGGGAAGGAGTCCTGATCCCATGCCACAGCTTAGCTGAAATACAATGATGGAACATTTCGAGAGAAAGGTAAGCAGAAGAAAATTAAAAACAACAGTAAATATGCCAACCAAAGCAGTCAATACAACAGCCACTTACCTGGCAAGAAAGGCTAATTACCCAAGCGATTAGCCTGCAGCAAGGAAGAGTGCTACTTTCACGCCAACAGGATACCTCCTGTATCTGAGGCCAATATAACAACAACTGCCAATACTAGTCCAACATTTACAGCAAACAGCCGGCATTAGCTATTGGCAAATTTCTCGTCCCAGCACAATAACTCTGCCTTCTTGCCCTTGTTCTTAAGTGAATTACTGTAACCTACTTAAAATCCCGCCTGGAGGGTTTGAACTGTTTATAAATATGACTGCTCAACAGGCACTTCTGGAATAAGATGTTGTAACAGCAACAAAGAGAGAAGTGTATTGATTTTGTACGCTCTCGTGGCATGGAAGGTTTCTTCAAGCATCTTCTTCTGAGGTATCTGGAACCTATCAGAGAGTTCGCTTCGATATAACTGGGAGTACGTGATTGAGTTATCTAGGCTACTAAGCCCTGTATAAAGAAAAGATAATCCTGTGCCAAGATCTGTCCCCAATCAACATACATTCCCAGGAAGAAGATTTCACCCAGCCTTCCTCTCAATTGTGGCTATATCAATGTGTGGCTTCAGTGGAGTATCACAACAAAGTGGCCTTGTGAATCAGTCCTTCAGATAAACATGGTTGCAAAAATGTGCTAGATCTTTAGAGAGCTTATCTCAGTGCTTAGGGATTTGCTGGAGCCATGTAAACTTGACAGTTCTATTTTATCTTGTCATATAATCACAAAGTTTGACAGTATTAAGTTTTGAGTCGTTGAGCCTCAACTCTTACAACCTACAGTAGGAATGGTCAGTTTCTATATTCCCAAGTACTACTCTATATCCAGACAGTAGTCCAGCATGAGGAGGTAGGGTTGTTTAAAAATGTGGAATACTGGAGCTTTCTCTTTAAAATAGTCTACATACAAGTATGTTGGTAAAGCTGAATCTATGGCTCTTAACATTAACTAATTAATTTTATTTAAAACATTTATTAGCCACCATTCAACCGTGCAGAACTCAAAACATCTTACAATATAAATAAAACAACAATTATAAAAATACATAGAACACCATTAATTAAAAATTACAATTAGAAGTCACAGACTGCTCCGCTTTGCAAACACACACAAACACTATACAGTCCTAACATGTCTAATACCAAAATACCAGAAACTGGCACAGTCTCTAGGATCCAGCCCGTCTCCAGGAGAGGTCATCCTGCATATCACTAGAATATTCATTACTGTGCCCACCTGAGTGATCTTTTATTGTCCTATTTTATATTCTTTAACTATCCGAGCTCTGCAATGTGCACAGTTGTCAAGTTATGAATATTCATTTCCTACATACAAACGAGGACATTTCCTTTTTATTTGGTGAAAACTAAAGTGTGCTCTCCCTAGTAAACTATCAGCCCTTCCTTCTGGAATGTTCTGGGCCCCTAGTTGTGTTTAGGCGCCCACCTGTTGTTCCAGGGCAAACAGCAAGCCATGGTTTGGCAATATGTAAACTGAGCCACTGCTCATGCTCTTCCCTGGCAAGCTCAAGAGTTCACTAGTGCTTAGGGCTATCAGCACAGCTTTGGCAAATGCCAAGACATTTTGAGGAAGGTGCCTGAGGAGGGCAGAGGTTGGGAGGATGTGATGTCACTTCTGGGTGACGCTCTGGCGATTTCCCCTAATTTGTATGGTAAAGATTACAGAGACATGGGGAAATTCCTAGAGTCATTTTCCAGCCATTTCCCCCCCTTGCTCCTCAGTTTCTCGAGAGTGCAGATTGACCTGTGAAGGTACGTAAATGGCAAGCCCACAAGTACCTTCCATTTTAGCGCAAAAAATTTAATAGCTTGATGCTACATTCAATCCAACAAACTATGGCTTGTGCTTCTTCTCCAAACTTGTTTTGATCATACTTAGCAATCCTGGTTGGAAGGGAAGTGCAAGTGATAGTTTGCCAGTCTGAACAGAACAGCAAACTGTGCTTTGTTCCAAAACACACTGGTGAGTGCACCACAGGAAGAGGGGGCATGCCAAAAAGGGTTTATTTATTGCTATCCCAACTTATCTCCTTGGACTCAAGGTGGCGCACAGTGTGGCAGTCATGGGCATGGATGAGGTTGAGATGACAGAGCCTGCAGAAACCACAGCTGGCCCCTCTGAAGCAGAAGAGGAGGATAGCTGGCAAGTGACTGTAACAGCAGTCTTCACACCTGGCCCAGATAAGAAGGAAGAACTGCAAGATGAAAGTCCTCCTGACTCACTCACACGTGTGACTCGTTTAAGGGAGCGACTGCGGCAAAACTTAGCAACCAGGCGAAGAGAGGCCAGGCTACAAGGGAGACACTCAGCCAGCCCGGAGTTCTAACAAGAGCCTGGCCGATCGTGCAGCTGGCTAATTGGTAGCAGCATTTAACTCCACACTCTGGGCAGTACTCTTCGTGGAAGCAACAAGTCAGCTTCATGCTGCTAGCATCCACTCCGGCTCGGCTCTTGCACCTAGACCTTCGGAACCCCTGGCTTTGGACTTGGCTCTGTGTTCCTGGCTCCTGACCCAGCTTGGCTTTGGACTACGTTTCTGGTTAGTGATTTGGACTTGGCTCTGTGTTTCTGGCTCCTGACCACGGCTTGGCTTTTTGCACTTTGCACTGTCTTCTTGGCTTCTGACCATGGCCTGTTCTGGACTCCCTTTGACTGGCACCCCAGCCCGCGACAGTGCCATTCAAGTTGCAAAGGCATAAATTAACAGAATTAAAGCAGATTAAAATATAAAATGTACCTATTTAAAAGCATTCGGATTGAACACAGCCAAGAGCTAAAACACGTTGGATCTGCCAACTCATAGGGCTTTAAAGATAATAACCAGCACTCTGAATTGGATCCAGAAGCAGATACGTAACCAGCGCTTCTAAGTTTTTCCTTGCATGGTCAGATTTCCATCCTTTGTATTCACTGCTTTTCCCAAGTATTTTAAAAATGTTCTCAATATTTTGCCTAGTACCTACACTGAACATAAGCCTTTGAAAGAGGTCTCTCTACTTCTGAGTGGCGTTGTGAGCAACAGCTAGTGTGGTGCAGTGCTGCACCTTAGAACGAATCTGGCTAGACTAAGGCATGCCCTAAAAATTCAATGGATGACCTTGAGCCAGTTCTTTCTGTCCTTCACAAGGTTACTTTGAGAACAGAACAAAGGGCAGGAGAACTACCTACGCCACCCTCTGCTCCATGGAGGAAGGGCGGGATAACTGTCTACTAAATAAATACTGATTAAGTCTTAGAAACACTTTATAAGTTGACTCACCTTCCGTTTATTTTCCATGATGCCTAAATCTCTTTAAATGCTGCCAGTTATCCTCCATCCTACTTTTACACCATCCTTTTACTTCCTCAGTGTCATTTATCTACAATAGTTACATACAATCTCTTTAAAGATTCTTTACTTAACTGTATAGGTTCGTTATGCATAACTATTTACTTATGTCTATTAATAAATATTTACTTATGTCTAAGGCTCTAGTCCTGCACAAAACACTGAGGAAGTACACCGAACCAGTCAGTACCTAAGTTATGACTTCTCAAAGGCAACCATCAACTTTTGATACAGCAACCAAATTGGCTACAGTGCCAGTGGGTCAGATGGAAATCAGGAAGACGGAAGAAGCAACAAACAAAACAACTGCAGGAGAAGCAAGAATGAGAAGGGAATCCGAAAACCATTTCAGCCCCTGCTCAGGACACTGCTGTCCCCAAAGTCTACAGTGCAGATCAATGGTCACCCCCCCCCCCCAAGACTGCAGGGTCACGCAGGAAGAACCAATGAGGAAGATGAAGGACAAACATTCAAACCATTTACTTGTATGGAGAAAGCAGAAAAAGTGAGCAGTCAAAACCAATGAGAAGGATTAACACTTCCAACACGCATATACCAAGATCCTGCTGTCCCTAGAATTTAGATCAGGGGCACATAAGATCCCTCATGCACTCGTTCCCATGACTCACAGTAAAACCTAAGCACAGTTACACCCTTCTAAGTACCTTGAACTCAGTGGGCTTAGAAGTGTAACTCTGCTTAGGACTGGCACTGCCGGACCCTTCCGTTTCCCTATACAAGGCAGTGGGACCAGTACAGATATCCTGAGGACTGTTTGCAATTAGAACAGTATTGCAGCAGCTTGAGTTACAAAAACAGGCTTTTAAAAAGTTCCCACCATACAACTCCCTAAAGTGCTTAGAAGTTCATGGAGGATAGATCTATCAGTGGCTACTAGCCATGGTAACTAACCTTCAGAGGCAGTCAATCTCTGAATCCTAGTGCCAGGAGAAGAGTTGGTTTTATACCCCGCCCTTCACTACCTGAAAGTCTCAGAGTGGCTTACAATCACCTTCCCTTCCTCTCCCCACAACAGACACCCTGTGAGGTAGGTGGGCCTGAGAGAGCTCTGAGAGAGCTATAACTGACCCAAGGTAACCCAGCTGGCTTCATGTGGGGGAGTGGGGAATCAAACCCACTTCTCCGTGTTAGAGTCCTCCCACTCTTAACCAGTATATGGAGCAGAAGTCCATCAGTGGCTATTAGCCACAATGTATAAATAGGAACTCTCAGGCTGGGGCAAGTGATGCTCTGTATTCTTGGTGCTTGGGGGGGGGGGCAACAGTGGGAGGGCTTCTAGTGTCCCGGCCCCACTGCTGGACCTCCTGTTGGCACCTGATATTTTTGGCCACTGTGTGACAGAGTGTTGGACTAGATGGGCCATTGGCCTGATCCAACATTGGCTTCTCTTATGTTCTTATACCAAACTGTTGTTGGACCTCCCTGTTGCTGGACCTCCAGAGAAACTGGTTGGCCACTGTGTGAGACAGGGTGCTGGACAAGATGGACCACTGGTCTGATGAAGGGCTCTTCGTATATTCTGAAGTCTACATCATATTGCTGTTACGTTTTAGCCCATAACTAGGGAATATGACTACTGAAACAAATGGGAACCGGTGGCTTTTTCTCTCCCCCCCGCTATTTTATTTTTCAAGTCACAAGACTGTCACTAAAATAGCTAGAATTGGCAGCTTGTGCATAGATGTCATTATAAATGGAAACAAGAAGTGCTGCATAGTTATTTTTTGCTCAAGTTCTCCTTCCAACGATATGAGCACCAGCAATTTTGAATAGAGCAACCATATCAAAAATGAAACAGAGAGGTTAAACAGGACATGACTAAAATTTGTAACCCTGCAGTAACATATTACTTCTGCAATTACCAGTAGAATTTACAACATGTGTTTGATAGGACAACTCTGTCTAGAAGAACAGGGGTGAGAGCATTAACAGGATTTAAAAGCACAAGTCTTTCAGTAAGATACTAAAGAATCAGTTATTCCCTAAAGTGGAAGCCTCTAGCAATACTTCCGCAAGGCATTTTTTAATTCATCCCATTTGTTATTTTTAAATTGGTTTCCTGCCCTTCTTCCAAAAAGCTCAGCATAACATGCATGAGTTTTTCAAAATTTCATCTCACAAGAACCCTGTGAAGTAGGTTAAGCTGAGAGAGAACAACTGACCCATGGCCACGCATTAAACTTCATTACCAGGCTAGAATGTGAAGCTGTATCTGCTCAGGAAACGTGAAAGAGCTTTCAAATTTGTGGCTTGCCCAGCCACAGAAATAATCTCCACGATTGCTGCATATTTTAGGTGGCAAGTGATACAACCCTACTGCAAAGATGATCCAGATGGTGACCATCTCTGAAACCTTATAGCCATCATGCAAGAACTAGCCACAAGGGTGCACTTCAACTTCCGAGCCTACTTTAAGTGCTTTATTCAGTTGCAGGACAAGGTTGTTAGTCTTGAGGAGTTTGCAGGTCACTAGATAATATGCTAAAGGCACACTAACTAATCCCAGTTTATCAACTGCGGGTTTCAGCACCAGAAATCCAGGATTGGTGGTCTTTCTTTGGGGCCAATTAGTTCTGTCAGAGATGTTCTATATTCCCACAGGTCCCTGCTTTCAAGGCTGTTGATGAAGAACAGCAGCAATACCAAGCGCTAGCTGTTTCTGAAAGAAATCCATATGCAACGAGAAGCAAATGAAGTAATTTGTACAGTTATCAGGTGTAGCGGTATAAAATCCAAGGTTTATGCAAATGAGCCCTTGCATAAGTCTGTTGATCTACCTTAGCAATAAGCATCCTTGTAAAATCAAGACTACATATACACTGCCGAAATTACTAAACATAAGGGTGGAAAACCAATTAAAGTTTCTAGAGCAAGATTAACACGAACCTAACACAGCTTTCTTGCCTCCACCACTGGACAGCTCCTTCATTGACAATTTCTGCTACAGACTTTTTCCAATATATTGGAAGGTGCTTATATTATATTTGCCATGTACTTAACAATACTAACAGAACCAGGGGGGGAGCATTTGGATTTTTAAAAATTGCACCTGTGCAGTATCTTGTTGACACCCTGAATTAATGAATCGTGTCCCTCCATGTTTCTGGTCTGACCCAGAAATCTGTATCTATTCACCCTCCACACTGCAGAAGAGCACTTATATGGCTTTTACAGAGCTGGGGATTTTCTGCATATTTGATAGAACGGCAAAACCCAAACAAATTCTTAGCACCTCACCCAGTCACCCGCTCTTAAAGTCTGCCTCTTCCCCTTCTTATTTTCTAACAGGGCATTAGTGCATTCGTGCATCTTTAAAAACTAAAGGCAAACCAAAACGGGAACCTGCAATGACTATTTAAAAAAAACACCATAAATAGGATTCCAATATCCTAAAAATGAAGGGGAAAAAAGAAGTCTTGACATTTTCAGCCTAACCCCCTCAGTACGGTTACATTGTCTACACACCGTAAGCAAATTGTGAATTGGTAGGAGACTGCTTACTTCCAAGCAGTCGGTATTAAAACCATGTTGTTCAAAGAAACATTATGCTCAATCTACTCTACTCCTAAAATGCATTCCTTTCCCTAAAATCCAGCAGTTCCCTTCAACCGAGGGGCGGGCAGGAACCACAGTCTTTTACAATCCACTTTCCCCACCCCCCGGGGGGGAAGAGAATAACAATTTTTTGAATTAAAAAAAAAAGGAAACGTGATGACGACACGACACTTCTTTTGTTTCTACTTCTTTTTTTAAAAAAAGATTAAATCAGTTACTCACAATCATCTAAGTCATCCTGCAAATCCACAAAATACAAAGGGATCCCTACAAACAAACAAACAAAAAAACAAAAGAAGAGAGAGAGAGAGAGAGAGAAAAGGAGGGGAAGAAAAAAAGACAACAGGGGGTTGGTCTTTTCCACAAGCCTCTGGTCGGAGAGGAGACAGATATCATTTCTCTTTTTTAAAAACACACACACAAAAAATGCACCACCACCACCATAACAACATCCTAGAGAGAGCCAACAAGCAACCTTTTACGCCAAGCCTGAGCACCCCGTGAGATACAATTTACACCACCAAAAAAGGGGGGGGGGGAAACCCATTTTAAAAAAAAAATAAGAGCTGGCATACGGAGAGGAAAGCCACACGCATCCAACCAAGGCGAAAAGGAGCAGGAGAAACGAAAAAGCCACTCACCAGCCATTTTGAAAGGGACATGGGTGGGGAGAGGAGAAGGAGGAGACCGGAGGCCGGGCGAGGCGGGCGAGGAGGAGGAGCCGCCGGCGCTCCCTGACCCTCCGCTGAACCTTTTTTTTTGAACCGCACACACGCCCCCCACCCCCCGAATAATAACCCCAAACCCCTCCCCCGCTTCCCCTCAGCAACCGCCTTTCTGGTCTCCTAACACGAACAATAAGCATAATAATACATTTTAAAAGGGGTGAGTGGGGGGGGGAGGAGAGGGAAATATCATAAAGGCTTCCCCGCCCCTTCCTTCCCGGCGTTGTGTGTCACTGCAAGGGGGGTGTGTGTGTGTGGAGAAGCCCGGTCAGGTGATTGTCAATAGGGGCCGTCCAAGATGGCGGCCGGTTTGCGGGCTCTGAGGAGGCGCAAGAGAAGGGCTTACCTGTGACTGGGAGCTGCCGCGGGGTGGAGGAGAGAGAGGAGGGGGGATTTATTTTTTTAAAAAGGGGGGTCGGTTCTCGTCCTTCCTTCCCCCCCCCCGAAGACTCTGACCTAGAGGAAGGAGGGAGGCGGCTCTTCAATGCGTGCCTTTCTCCAGGGAGGGGTTATGGTGCTGCTGGGCTGCGCCTGTGGTTCTTAAAAAGCCGCCCGTCCCCTCTCTAGCCATGGCTCTGAGGGAGCTCAAAGTTTGCCTGCTCGGGGTAAGTCGACGGGGGCGAAGGGAAACGGGGAGTTTGGGCGACTGGGAAATGTTGGTCCCCGTACAGAGAGGGGGGCTCTTGAGTCCTGGAAGCTGGATTTTGCGCGCTTTGCATTCTTCTTTTTGCGGGGGGAGGCTGTCTCTTCTCTCCCGCCCCCACCCCTTTCAGTCTTTGCAATATGTGGCTTCTTTCTTATTTCGGGGGGGGGGGCTGGGAGATAAAATGATCCCCCTCCCCGTTCTTATGGTTCATTGTGGAGCTATCAGACTGGGGGAAGCTCAGCGAGTGGGTGGGGAAGAGCTCTTTTTCCTTTCCCAATGGACTACATTCCAGCTGTTGTTGTAAGATTCAGAGTTGATTTCTCCGAAGTTTTTGGTATGATGCTTGCGCGCGGGGGGGGGGGTAGATTCTGAATTTGTGCATGTTTATTAGAAATAGGGCTTGCCTTGTCCCGCACGGTTTAAATGGTTTCCCCCCCCCCGGGAGGGATGCATTTTCGTGTTTTATGTTGCAATTTACTTTAGAGCTGCTGTTGATAACGTGGGTCAGAATGATTACAGTTTGCTGGAATGTTAAGTTTTTGTATGGCTTGACTTTTTTGAAGCTTGTGAAAGGGCGAACTAAACCTCAGTGTGTGGAGGAATGAAATCCAGTCTGAATTGCCACTTGAGTTTTTGACATAGTTTCCCTCTAATGTTTTGTGTACACAACTGCTTGAAAGGTATGTGTCCTTCTGTTCTGAAAGGTACCATTCTTCATGGCTAGGTACCTATGGAACAGATGCTCTGCAGAAGAAAGAGTCCCTGAGAATAACATTTGTTAATCTTTTCCCTTCAACCCATCGTTGTAAAATTTGGAGCAAAAAATCTAGAAGAAAAATGTCTAGATACTTTACTTTAACTCTGTAGTAACTGGTTTTTATGTCAAGAGTTTTGACACCCATGTAACATTCTGTGGTGGTATTTGTCAAACTGGTTTCCAAATTTCATTAAGGCAGAGTGCTTAATTTGCCTTTCATTTAAATGTGGGAGAGTGACTGTGTTATTAAGAATAGTCATACTGAATTAGGGTTTGGAGAGAAACACCTTTATAAATTAAAATGTTAATGTTGGGCTTACCAAAACCCACAGTCTCCAGTTTCCTAAAGTTGGGTCTGTTTCTAAACTTTAATAAAAGGTTTAAAACTGAACTTCATAATGTGCAGTCAGGCCGCAAGGTTCAACCCAGGCAGAAATGGAATCACTTTGGGATTCCTTATCTGCTCTGTTTGTATCCACTTTAGTAAATGTTTTTCCAGGTATGCTAAGGGAAGCGTGTAAAGACTTTCATTAAATAGGGTGGGGCTGAATGAGTATGAATCATTATAGACATATTCTGTGTTGTGTGACACCGAGCAACTAGTTTGACACCTTTTGGTTTCCATCCTTGAGTTGTTTGTTCAACACATCTGTATGGCTTGTCCCCAACATACCTGTTGGCAATTAGTGTTTCTGGTAAGCCTGTGCCCACTTATGCTGCTATAATGTGCATTACGTGAAAGCGTGGAGTCATCACTGTGTTATTTAAAGTAGCCGTTTTATTTATTAATTTTGATACCTATACCTTCCTCTTCTCCCCAGTGGGGACCCAAACCATCTTACAGCATAGTTTTCTTCTGCATTTTAACCACATAAGTAAAACTGTGCATTAGGCTGAGATGATAGGTGTGGGATCCTGGCTTTGTGGCTGAGCATTTGCTTGGCATGCAGAAGGTCCCTGGGTCAATCCCAGGCATCTCCAGTTAAAAAGACCAGGCAGTAGGTAATATGAAAGACCTGAGCCGCTAAGGGAGGGGCTGTGGCTCAATGGAAGAGCCGCTGCTTTGCACGCAGAAGGTCCCAAGTTCAGTCCCTGGCATCTCCAGTTAAAAGGACCAGGCAGTAGACACCTGTGCCTGAGACCGTGGAGAGCCTCTGCCAGTCTGAACAGATAGTGCTGACTTTGATTGACCTAGGGTCTGATTCAGTACAAGGCAGCCTCATGTCCCTCTCCCAGCTTCCATGACAGTGTGTGGATTTGAGCCCGAGTCTCCCTTATCCTAACTTGGTGCTCTTATCCCTATACCATGCTGGCTCTTATTCAGTTATGTGGAATGAATTATCATTTAAGACCTCTGATTATTGTGTCCATACATGGTCAAGCAGTATCAGACAGAAAAATCCAATTGATCAGGTTATCATACATACACACACCTGTGGCAGAATATTTTGACTATGTTCTTTGACATAATCTAATTCATTTTCAGTGGGGCTTGTTTCTAAATGTTTCTAAAGACACTCATTTATGTCTGAAGTTTAATTCTGAGTATAAGCTTTTGGGTGCACACACACACGGACACTTCTTTAAATATTTTGAATATGGTATTTTAAATAATCCCATTGATTATCAGTGGGGCTTGTTCCAAAGTATACATATATATTTATTTAGATATTTATGTTTCACTTTTCTTCCAAAGCAGCATACAAGATCATTCACTCTTTCAATTTTCCTCTCAACAACAGCCCTGTGAGGTGGGTTAGAACAAGAGTCCTTGACCCAAGTCCACACAGTTGGGGTGGGGGTGCACCTGACTATCCGACATCCTAGTCTGACCCATCACTACAGCACATCATGGCAGCCTTCCCCTATAATGGCATCAAGATGCTAAGGTGGTCATTGTGGTTAAAACAAGAATCCAAAGAGTCTGTAGTGTATCTTCCACAAACAATATGCTGTAAATGGAGGTTGTGAGGATATTTCTTCCTGTATTTTGTGGATACCTTCAATCACTTTAAAACTACATCCATTATTCAGTGGGTGGCACGCATCCCACCTTTCCATGCTTTGCCACTAATTTAAACAGTTTACACAATAACTGTGAAAAGTTTTCTTTTAACAGATGTTTCCTAATAGGTTTAAAGGGCACCAGAGGTTTGCATGGGATAGAGAAGGAAGAGAAAGAAGTACTTTTCTCCCTTTCTCACAGTACAAGAACGCGTGGGCCCTCAATGACATGAATGAGCAGTAGGCTTAGAACAGATAAAAGGAAGTACTTCTTCACTCAAAGAGTGATTAACACATGGAATTCACTGCCACAGGAAGTGGTGATGGCTACAAGCATAGACAGCTTCGAGAGGGGATCGGATAAACATATGAAGCAGAGGTCCATGAGTGCTCTGTATTCTTGGTGCTTAGGGAGCAACAGTGGGAGGGCTCCTGGAGTTCTGGCCCCGCTGGTGGACCTCCTGACGGCACCTGGGTTTTGGCCACCGTTTGACACAGAGTGTGGGACTGGATGGGCCACTGGCCAGATCCAACATGGCTTCTCTTATTTTCTCTTATGTTCTTTAGTTTGCCAAACTGATGCCTGTTTATCTGAGGATAATTTATTATGTTATGTAAACTCTTTAAAAATGTAGACAAAACTTTGACGGGCAGGGATTAGGATTTTCTGAGAGTGTGCCCTCCATGACCCCTTCCAAGGAAATACAAACTGTTATGGGCTTGAGTAAGCAAACTTCACACACACAAACACAGAAACACACACCGGCCAGCAAAATGGAAATGCCTTCTGTAGGCAAGTATGTTCAGTGTTCCATTGAGTCATTTTCTGGTGCAGTTTTCTAAAAAAAGAAAAGAAAAAGTGAATATTTCTGAGTATACCTTCAGTATGCAGAAACCCCCGTCATGTCTGTGGGTAGCCCTTTTTTCACTGTCCTAATGACAGGTTTGCTGTCAGGAGTGGTGATGATGCTAAGCAGTGCTTGAGCAGATAACACTCCATAGCTGTGAAGACTGTACAACTTTATAGTGCCCACTTTGTTATGGCACTAGACCTCTCACACCCCTGAACCAGTTTGTGCAACAGCATGTTTTTCCAGCCCTTGGACTGCTGACAGAACAGTTAAGTGTTTATTGGGTATGTGAAAGCTGATCAGGGGGGGGGGGACTTGCTTCAAGATGAGGGGCAAACAGGCCAGAACTCCAGCCAGCCTTGTAGTAAGAACCATAGCCATAGCTGTTATTTCTAGGGGTGTGCAAGGGGATTAAAAAATCTTTTTTAAAAAAAAAATAATTCAGGTATATTGGATGTGAAGATTTTTGGTATTTCCCAATATTCCCAAATCCCAATACCAGTATGGTATTCAGATTTGGTAAATAGTTTGGATTTCTGAATGTTTGGGGGGTCCATCAAAGTCAATGGCAAATCTGTCCTGGGGGTATACTCAGTGGTCGGGCGGGGGGGGAGGGGAGTTGAGGTAGAGGCTCCAGCAGCTATACTGCTCAAAAGAACCCCCCAAGTTTCAAAAAGTTAGTTTCCAATGGGGGAAAATAACAAGACAATACAAGCCCAGCAGAATGTCCCAGAGAATCTTTGTAGTAGAAAGTAAGGGAGGGGGGCATTTTTGCAAGGCGAGCAGCAGAACCAGTGCAATGTGCCCAAAAGAACCAGTGCCACTGTGGCAGTGCCAAAACCCAACAGGACTAAGGTCAAATCTGAGAATCTCTAAAGTAGAAACTGAGGGGAGGCATTTCTGCAACGTCAGCAGAACCCAGTGCCAACTTACTAGTGCCCAGCGGCAGAACCCAGTGCCATTGTGGCAAGTGCCAGCTCAACAGGACTGATGTCAAGCACAGAATCACAATCCAAGCGAGGGGGTGGAGGGTTACAAGGACAGCGAAACCAGTGCAATAGTGCCCAGCAGCACAACCCAGTGCCATCCTACTAGTGCCCAGCAACACACACTTGAAACAGAGCAGTGAACCTCAATACCCGCCTCCCCCAAAAAAACAACCTTCTAGAAATTAAAGGGAAGAAATGCAAGGGAGAAGACTACTGGGGGGAAAGGTGAGGGAAATTACTTAAGATAGAAGGGAAAGCAAGAAGAACCTAAACCCAAAGCCTTTCCACACACACACACCAGACCAAAGAAAAGAAAAGGGAGAAAGAGCAGAGGAAACAAGCAACAAAGCCTCACACACACACCTCAACTCCCAAAAAAGAGAAAAAGAAGAAGAAAGCAAAGGATGGTGAAGGAGAAAGAGAAAATTCAAGTAAAATAATAGATTAAAAAAAACCAAGCAGAAGCCACACACACACACGCACAAACCCAAATAAAGAACTGAAAAAGAATAAGTTAACCAAGTTTTAAACCAGCTTCAAAGAACCAAAGCCAAGAACCAAAGCAGAAGGAAAGAACCCCTGGCCCTCCCACACACACAACCTACCACCAGGCCCAAACAGCAGCAAAATTCCACAAAAATAACTGCAAGCAACAAAACCAGAAGGAACTAAAACTTAAGAATAAAACCAAATAGAACAACAACAACAAAGGCCTGAGGCTTTTGGCCTCACCCCCCCACCACCACCACACACACCCACCCTACCATCCACCAAGCCC
The DNA here is from genome assembly GCF_001447785.1 of Gekko japonicus. Classification (NCBI taxonomy): domain Eukaryota; kingdom Metazoa; phylum Chordata; class Lepidosauria; order Squamata; family Gekkonidae; genus Gekko; species Gekko japonicus. The sequence goes on along the minus strand of NW_015173719.1, from coordinate 190,675 downwards.
AAAGAACAACTAACAGTAAAATAAGAAAATTTTATTTTAAATGTCATTCAGTCAGACTAGTCGCTTTCTTCACTCTACTCCAGGTAGGCAGGCAAAATCTAATCCGAAGTCCACAACAGGGTCTGTCAGGCAGCAGGAGTCAGGCTCAGAGCAGTAGCTGAAGCAAAGGCCAGTGCAGTTTAGCTCAACCAGACCCTCGTTTCATGCTCTTTGCCCATGCACAGAAAAATTTCAAAAAAGAACAAACTTCTGTGATTGGCTAAAGAGCAGTGTTCCCCCTAACCTGAAATCCTATTTGCCAAATTGCCACTGCTCCTTCCCCCCTCCCTCCGGTTCCCTGGGAAATGGATGGGGAAAACAAGGTAGTTTGGACTTCACATTTGAGGCCAACAACCTTGCAAGTTGCAAACCTGCAATGCAGTGCCATTTGAAAAGCATTGCAATGATTGACTCTAAGGCAGTACAGCTCCCTCTAGTGTTCTTTTGCAATTGGGTTGCAGAGATGCCTATTTTGCCCTCCTGTTGCCCTGGAAACCAGAGCAAAGGCAGGAAAGAGTCCTAGAGGAGAGAACTGAAAGTTAACTTTGTAGCGCCTGCTCCTTGGGAGGAAAGCAATGGCAAACCTAAACAGCATGATAAAAAGTAGAGACATCACCCTGCCAACAAAAGTCCGCATGGTTAAAGCAATGGTATTCCCAGTAGTCCTGTATGGCTGCGAGAGTTGGACTATAAGGAAGGCCGAGCGCAGAAGAATAGATTCTTTTGAACTATGGTGCTGGAGAAGACTCTTGAGAGTCCCTTGGACTGCAAGAAGAACAAATCAGTTAATCCTCAAAGAAATCAACCCTGACTGTTCCCTGGAAGGCCAGATAATGAAACTGAAGCTCAAATACTTTGGCCACCAAATGAGAAGGGAGCACTCACTGGAGAAGACCCTGATGCTGGGAAAGATTGAAGGTCAAAGAAGACGGGGACGGCAAAGGATGAGATGGTTAGACAGTGTCATCGATGCAACGAACATGAAGTTGAGCAAACTTCAGAAGATGGCGGAAGACTGGAGGGCCTGGAGGGAGCTGGTCCATGGGGTCGCAAAGAGTCGGACTCGACTGTGCGACGGAACAACAACAACACTATCAACTATCCACCGTAGCCAAATATTCCAGGAAAACCCGAAAAAATCGGCTTCATTTAGAATCAGCAATACCAGTAGCCGGTCAGATTCTCAGATCTATATTTGGCTTTAAAAATACCTGAAATATACCAGTCAGATATTTTTCAGGGGTTATTTCGTCTTTGCTACCTTTTTGTACCTAGATTGGCAACCCCTCAGGTGCCTGGATTTAACCCAGTGATTGCCATTTATTGATCCTTAGAGTGTCATCGGCACAGCTGAAAATGACATATTGAGGCCAGGCGTCTTTGCAAGAAATATTTGGAGAAAAATCTTGTTTGCTTTGCTATAGTTGCTGTTGAAGTTTGGATTAATTTCCCCACACACACACACACTGGTTATATGGAAGTCATTGAGGAAAGAGGGATTCTTTCCCTTTCCATGCCTGGTTTAAGGTGCTCGAGGTCCAAACTACAGTCTTTGTTGGGCAAGCATCTTGTTCACTCCTTTCTGCTTCTACTGCATTTAGTTGGATGGTTTGGGTAACTGGAAAAAATAGGTGTAGAGGCAGATAATCAACAGGCATATTATAGCCTTATAATACCTCGGAGACAAATGTTCCACCCTGCCCATTACAGCAAAACTATTTGTTCTGATGTCTCAGAACTCAGAATGATATTAGGACACATAGTTCTATTCAGACCAGTGGGGAGATCACTAATTTCCATACAAAAATCATGAGGCATAGGGAAATCATCGGAGAGAACTCAAACACATACGTTAAAGTCGTTTCCATCCAAACTATTTTGCTCTCCTGTCATCTCCCTATTGGTCCAAATAGAATTATTTGTCCTAATATTATAAGGCTGAGGAGAGAGATGATCAGTTTTATTAAAAGGATATTAAGATAGTTGCTGTCCCCCCCACACATGCACTCAATAAATAATCTCAAAACTGATTTCTTTTTCCCTTTCAGGACACTGGTGTCGGCAAATCAAGCATTGTATGGCGCTTTGTAGAAGACAGCTTTGATCCCAACATCAATCCAACAATTGGGTGAGGAACTTAAGGAAACGAATGATGTATTTCCCAGCTTGTTAAACATCTAATAATGTTGTGTGCAAAATGTTCTTGTGAGTGTAACTTGGGTATAGAAATGCAAATCAATGAAGACTGTTTGTATCTTCTACCTAATAAGTAAGCAGGAAACTAGAAACCAAGGAGTGATTATCCAGTTGTAATGGCTTCCTCTCCGCCATGATTAAGAGATCAGGAGCTAGTCCTGGAAGTATGCACTCCCTCCCCATTCCAGAGTGAATTCTCTCTTGCCTTAATTGAGGTCAAGGGAAATGTTTGCACTTACCTGAACCATGGTTAGTATGAATGATGACTCTAATTTAACTAGCATTTGAAACCATATCTTTGAAAATATATCATGTATATTGATTGTATAGCAAGGAAATTATCATTCCTTGACAGGCTGGAAAACTGGGCTAAAACAAATAAAATGAATTTTAACGGGGATAAATGTAAAGTCCTGCATTTAGGTAGGAAAAATCAAATGCATAATTATAGGATGGGGGAGACTTACCTTGGCAGTTGTGTGTGCAAAAAGGATCTAGGGGTCTTAGTGGACCATACACTGAACATGAGTCAGCAGTGTGATGCAGTAGCTAAAAAGGCAAATGCCATTTTGGGCTGTAACAACAGAAATATAGTGTCAGATCACGCAAAGTGATGGTATCACTTAACTGTGCTCTGATTAGACCTCACCTAGAATATTGTGTTCAGTTTGGGACACCACAATTTTTAAGGATACAGACAAGCTGGAACGTGTCCAGAAGAGGGCAACAAAGATGGTGAGGAAGTCCTATGAGGGGAGGCTGAAGGAGCTGGGTATGTTTAGCCTGGAGAGGAGATGACTGAGAGGTGATATGATAACCATCTTCAAGTACTCGAAAAGCTGTCATGTAGAAGATGGTGCGGAGTTGTTTTCTGATGCCCCAAATGGTTAGACTAGAACCAATGAGTTGAAATTAAATCAGAAGAGTTTTCGGCAAAACATTAGGAAGAACTTCCTGACAGTTCGAGCGGTTCCTCAGTGGAACAGGCTTCCTTGGGAGAGGTGGTGGGCTCTCCTTCTTTGGAGGTTTTCAGACAGAGGCTGGATGGCTATCTGACAGCAATGCTGATTCTGTGAACTTAGATCATGAGAGGGAGGTAGGGAGGGTTGCCTCAGTGCTTAGTTCTCGTGGCCCTTTCTTACACACCCAGGGAAATGCCAATCACCACTTTGGGGTCAGGAAGCAGTTTTTCTCCAGGGCACTTTGGCCAGTGGTCTTGGAGGTTTTTTGCCATCATCTGGGCATGGAACAGGGGTCACTGGGTATTTGTGTAGGTGGAGTATGTGTGAATTTCCTGCATTGTGCAGGGGGTTGGACTAGGTGACCGTGGAGATCCCTTCCAACTCTGTGATTCATTATTTAATGCTATAGGTTGTTTTATGTACAAACCTTCATTTTGCGCCTCTTGAGGGAGTGTATCTTTTTATTAAAATGCATTTTAGTCATTCGAAAAAAGAAAATGTTTCATAGGCTCTATCCCTCAAGCATCCCAATTTTTTCCATCAGAATTTTTAAGTCCCGAGGAAAGGATTCTTGCCCCCCCTCCCCCCCTCCCAACCTTGCATCTCTAGTCAGAGTTCTCCGATGGAAAGAGGATGTCATGACTTCAACTAACATTGAAAGGTAACATACAAAATGGGAACGGTGCAATCAGTGGGAGAAGATGGGAGTAACTCTACATCCGGTTGCATTGCTCCCTTTTCTATGACTTAGCTATTAAGAGCTGTAGAAAGACGTTAAAATCTTATTAGCTATCCCGGAATGCAAATATGTATTGATAAACAGCAGACTAAAAGCAAACATAAGCCAGTGCTGGTTCATTGGAAGCTAATTACCATTGCGTGTTGTGATGGCTATTAGCATATGATCTTTAATGGGATTAGCTGCATCGCCTGAGGCTAAGCCTCTCAGTGTCCAGTAACCATTTGCGGCCACAAACTTAATCTCTGTGTCAGTGATACTTCAGCCTAGATATTGTCCTCCTTGCACTGACTGGCTGCTGACAGATGGAATGTTTCCGACCTGTATGGATCATGGCTCTGAACCAGAGTGGCAGTCCTTATATTCGGCCCTCTTTGAATAAGAATGAGGAGGCCAAACATTTAGGAGGCAGGCTCTTTTTTCAGGTTTGAGTGTTCTGTATACACTAAACAATGCTACTACAGGACCTAATCTTGTTTCTCGTACTTTTATTAAAGCTATGGCAAAAGTGTATTAATATATAAACAAAACAGGTAATCCTGGCTGTTAAAAACTCGCTAAACCACACATGTCAAACATACAGCCCATGGGCCGAAAGCAGCCCGTCCGTGGCCCTTATCGTGCTTGTGAACAACTGGGGGGAAGCCAGTCTGATTGTGGAGCAGAAGGGCCTATATTGGGGTATTATATCCCCCTGCTGAGGTTCCTCTCTTCCCCAAACACAGGCCCTCCTCAGTGTCTTCCCCCAGATCCCCAACCCAGACTTGTCAACCTTCAGGGGCAAGAAGGGCTGGGTTGGCTCTGAGCACTGTGCAGCCAGCCCCCTTCGAGCCTGCCTGCTGCCTTTGGTTGGGACCAGTGTTCCCTCTAAGCTGAGTTACTGTGAGCTAGTGTGCAGTTTTTCAGCCCCCGGCTCACACATTTTTGTCTTAGCTCAGGAAGGATGGCAGAAGGCAATTAAAATGGAGCTGGTGTCCTTGGAGAGTGGCAGCTCTTGAAGACTGTAATGCTCCCTCTAAGCTGTGGAGTCCTGTGAGCAAAAAGTCTTCTTTGTGAGCTACCGGCATTAAAGTTGTGAGCAGGTGATTCGTGTACTGCATCAATTAGCTTGCTGTGGAGCCCTCCTTCCTGAGCTAAGACAAAAATGTGCGCGTCAGAGGCTTAAAAAACTGTGAGCTAGCTCACACTAACTCAGCTTAGAGGGAACACTGCGAGAAGTAACGCAGTTCCCCTTGCTGTTCAAGCTTGTTGCTAAATTTGGGACTTCGACAGAGGGAGGTGTGGGATTGTGCGGCTGCCTCACCCCCTTCCCAAAGCCTGTTGATGGTAGCATTTTCTTTAAGGCAGGTCTCATTGGGTTCCCCTGGTTAATGCCACTTGGCCACCTATCTTTGGCTGCCGCACCTGCAGCAAGAAAATGCAGTGTTTCATGCTCCAGTTTGTCAAAAGCTTCTGAAATTCATTAGTCTTTAAAGAGCCATGAGAGTCTGTGGTTGTTGTGCCTTGATTGTCAGCCAATAGCTTTCTATGTTGTGCAAAACTTCTTGTGCATATTGAGCAAAGGGTGGCTAGTTAGGTGCCGAGGAGGAGTGTGGGTTACGGTCATTACTGAACTAGCTCCAGTCCCTGGCATTACATTTTATGGCCCACGTGGCCCAGCCCGACAAAGTGACATTTATGTCAGATCTGGCCCTTGAAACAAATGAGTTTGCCCAGGGGCAAAAGAGTCCAGTGGAGCCTGAGCGGTGGGTGTTGCCTTCTGACACACTTGCGGTGATGTCAGGGGGTGTGGCATATGCAAATAAGTTATGCTAGTGAGTTTTGCTACTGAGCTCCTGCACCTCTTTTTCTACGAAATGACCCCTGCCTCTGCCCCAAACCTAACTTTCCCCAAGTTTCTCAGGGGGGAAGGACTGTGACTCAGTGGAAGAGTCTCTGCTTTCCATGCAAAAAGTTCCAAATTCAATCCCTGGCATCTCTAATTAGAAAGACCAGGTAGGAGGTGGTATGAAAGACCTCTACCAGAGACCCTGGAGAGCCAGTCTGAGTGGACAGCACTGACCATCGTGTACTGATGGTCTGATTCAGTGTAAAAGAATTCTTCTTATAGAATATGCCATGTGGGTATAATCAACTGCCCACAGGATGCCTTCCATGGATCGGGTATCTGTTACTTAAAAAAAAATTCAGATCTGTCTCTTTCATTGGCTCTACAGTATGCTGCGTCCACAATCTGCCTGGGGTAATCTCTATGTAAAAAATGAGAATGTAATTTATCTGCTTCCTTCTGAAAATCTGGATTCCTCTACCTCTAGGGTTGCAGTGGGGCAAGTGGCAGTGGGGCAAGAAGACTGCTGGTAACAAGCTTCATATGGAATAAAGCTCCCCCATGAGTTAGCTATACAACTCTGACAAGACCTCTTAATCTTGGAGGACTAGCTTTACCAGACCTGAAGATATATAACGAGGCGACAACCAATGTTCCCTTTAAGCTGTGGAGTCTTGTGAGCAAAACTTCTACTTTGTGAGCTACTGGCATTAAAATTGTGAGCGAGTGACTTGGCTACTGCATAAATTCGTTGGCTCTGGAGCCCTCCTTCCTGAGCTAAGACAAAAATGTGTGAGCCAGAGGCTAAAAAACTGTGCGCTAGCTCACACTAACTCAGCTTAGAGGGAACAGTGGCGACAACACTACTAGGTCTCATCAAACAATACAATCACTCCTTTCTGACAGATTGGAAAACAATAGAGGACTCCTATCTAAATAAAGTCTCTTTCCAAAATATTCTATGGGAAAGCCCAGCAAACAGACCCTTAGACATTTCAAATAACATCTTTCTGCAAAACTTAAGATATGGGATGGGAATTTTTTTTGATAGCAGCAAAGACGATCATAGCTAATACCTGGAAAAGTAAGAATATTTTGACTCTCTCACAGTGGTACAATAAACTATGGGAGCTATATTCTATAGACAAAATTTCAGACAAGGTCTCTACTTTTACTGATTAGATCGGCAAATGTGATTTCCAGTTGAAATGGTATCCCTTTTTAGAATGTATCTTCAATAACGATTCATCCACATTTGTTGTTAGCTATACAACTCTGACAAGACCTCTTAATCTTGGAGGACTAGCTTTACCAGACCTGAAGATATATAACGAGGCGACAACCAATGTTCCCTTTAAGCTGTGGAGTCTTGTGAGCAAAACTTCTACTTTGTGAGCTACTGGCATTAAAATTGTGAGCGAGTGACTTGGCTACTGCATAAATTCGTTGGCTCTGGAGCCCTCCTTCCTGAGCTAAGACAAAAATGTGTGAGCCAGAGGCTAAAAAACTGTGCGCTAGCTCACACTAACTCAGCTTAGAGGGAACAGTGGCGACAACACTACTAGGTCTCATCAAACAATACAATCACTCCTTTCTGACAGATTGGAAAACAATAGAGGACTCCTATCTAAATAAAGTCTCTTTCCAAAATATTCTATGGGAAAGCCCAGCAAACAGACCCTTAGACATTTCAAACAAATAACATCTTTCTGCAAAACTTAAGATATGGGATGGGAATTTTTTTTGATAGCAGCAAAGACGATCATAGCTAATACCTGGAAAAGTAAGAATATTTTGACTCTCTCACAGTGGTACAATAAACTATGGGGGCTATATTCTATGGACAAAATTTCAGACAAGGTCTCTACTTTTACTGATCAGATCGGCAAATGTGATTTCCAGTTGAATCTTCAATAAAGATTCATCCACAATTGTTCAGGTTCCAAGTAAATACTAGGATGTGCTACATATGATGTAACCTTTACTGGTATAAAGTTTAATAATAACTGGTCTATATTCTAAAAAAAGAAGAAGAAGATGACGACTGCTGGTCAGATGTCTCCCTGTCATTCGCAGGGATCTGGCAGTTCTCTGTTAGCCATCTCGTCCTTTGCAGTTGCCTTCCCAAATGCTTTATCTTTAGGGAGAGGGCTGTAGTTCAGTGGTGGAACACATGGGCGGTTACATATAAAAAGTCCCCACCTCATTCCCAGTTTTTAGAAGCATCCCATGTCCATCTGTATATTGAAGGGTGCTGAAATATTTTGCATAGACTCAGGTGGGTAGCCGTGTCGGTCTGAAGCAGCGGAACCAAGGTTGAGTCCAGTGGCACACAAAAGCTTACACCTAGAATAAAACTTTGTTGGTCTTAAAGGTGCCCCTGGACTCAGACTTTGTTCTAAATATTTTAAAGTTGTCCATATTCTGATACAATAAAGTGCTGCTTCATTGTCGCCAGCTGCCGTTTCTCGTAACAGCACTCTGAGTTTCTTCGTTTGCAGCTTGAGAAACTGAGGCCGTTCATCGGTTCCACGTCCATTCATGGGACCCAGTTCAGTTCCAAAGCTATCCCCCGGCTACAACCTTTAGTTTCGCAACAGTGTCTGAATGAATGTGTCTTGGCTTTCATAGACAACAAGAACTGATTCCTCAGGGGTTATCGTTTTCAGTTTCTTCTCGTTTTTTTTAAAAATGTAGCCAGTCTATTGAATCAGATTTGTTTTTCAAAATGCTTTCAGAGGACCTTTTTCTTAAGAAAACAGAGTTGGACACCTTGCTTGCCTTTTATGACCAATCTGCATCAGTGACGAGAAGCCCGGGTGGGAGTTATTTTCACTTCAGGTTGTCATTTGCCACATGACTCATTTGCTCCAGCATAGGTAGACTGCGTAGAAAAGGTTGCTGCTCATTAAATACAAAGTGACTTGTGTAGCTGCGTGTAGGCAATGGTTCTTGACTTCCTCAGGATAATTGCCCACATTGGACTATGTCCATGCCCTGTTTGACTAAAATGAAAATTACTGATATTTCAAAAAAGGCCCAGAGAGCAGGTTGGCCTGATTCATGACTTACAAAATTAGCTATCATGGTGTTTAAGTGTTGTACTGGTCTCTTGGATGCAGCTTAGCATTTAAGAGCTCTTTGGTTAATAACATTAATCTTCATGTAAATGAACCATGTAGTATTTCCTGCCCAGCAGAAAGAGAACTCCCTCTTCCTGCCAGTAGGAGGAAAAAAAGTAGACACACCTTTACAGTGTGAGCACAAAGTTCTTTTCTTTTACAGTATGGCACCGCTGCTGTGGAAGCCAGCTTTATTTTAATTACAGCATTAGTGATCCAAAAGGGGAATCCAGTTTCTTCTTGTGCTAAGTACCCTGGTCCAAACTAGACATTGCATTTGACACCTGACTGCCATGGAGGGCTTGCAGAAAGATGACAAGTGCAAATTGCCCATGGAAATTCAGTTCTGAAGTGCACAGAGCCCCAATTTGGATCAGGACTGTGGTGTGGGGGAGGGACCTCACATCCCCCTATTGTGTTTTTTCTGAACTGAATCAGCCCGGGGGGAGTTGCTCTTCACCTGTGTGCGTACAGGTCGCCTAATGATGGGAACAGCTGGATTGTAGTTGCTTCCCACCTTGATAAACTTCACATGTTTTCCTTTCCACTGGAAATACAAAATGAAATGTACAAATATCCCATCGTTATCAAACAACATAATTAGCTAGTGTGTGAGGGTTATGTGTGTTTGCATTTTTTGCAAACAGAGATTAACTTGAGTTCCTTGGAGAAAGGGAGGGATAAAAATCTACTAAATGAAAATAACCTGAAACGTAATATAAATGTTTGTGGAAAATTCTTGTTTTCGGTGGCTGTTGTTTTATAAGGTGTTTTGTGACGCGTTCTTGTATTAAATACTTTTCAGGGCATCTTTTATGACCAAGACTGTGCAGTATCAGAACGAATTACATAAATTCCTAATATGGGATACGGCAGGACAAGAACGAGTAAGTACAGAAGTCCTTGTTTCTTATTGGCCAGTGGGACAAAATTTTGTGCCTAGCATGTTAACCATGTAATTCACACACACAAAAAACCAGATGGCTGTGTCCTCCTCTCTAGTCAAGGTGTTGTGTTTTCTAATTTTTGAAGCCATTCTTCAACCTGCCCATAGCCGCTTCCAGATGACATTTTTAAATTGGCACTAATGAGTCCTCCAATTAGTCAGGGTACACAGAGAATACTGATATTTCTATCTGAAGAAGACACTGTGTCGGTTAATTTAAACTAATTTGCTTTTTATGTAATTCCAAAATTTGAATGTATCAATGTTGTCCTGGATCTGCCGATAGTGTTTATAATCTGTTCGTATAGCAGACAAGAGCAGTAGACTTCTTCTTCATACTGTTGAAAACTGAAATGGAAGAATCTCCAGGAAAGCTGGCATGTCTGGTGTGCCACGAGAGCCCTGTTGGGTCAGACCAGGGGTTCCTCTAGTCCAGCATCCTGCTTCACACAGTGGTCCTGCAGGGCCAACCAACAGGGTCTAGAGGCCAAGGCCTCCCTTCCGTGTTGCTCCCTAGCACTGGTATTCAGAAGCAGTAAGCTTTAGTCTACATGGCTAGTAGCCATTGTTGGAACGATCATCTATTTCTCAAGTGTGAGCACATCTGTGAATATCGAAATTTGTGGATTAGGCCCTCGCTGAGAGAAAGGGGATTTTTCTCCAAACTTGGGGGTTGCAGAAAAATCTTGAACCTGTAATAAAAAGGTGCATGGAGAGAAGAAAAAAAAACCCCACCCCAGAACACATCGCTGCTGCAGTGTGGGAGAAGAAGAGGATGGGGAACAGCAGCGCTGGAGACACACGGCTAGGTGACAAGAATCCCTCTCCTCCACCTGCCCCCTCACAGCTCCAGCACTGCTTCTCCCTGCAGTCATCCCGGTTTAAAAAGAGCAGCTGAGCCAGCAGCTACAGAGGGGAAGCGAAAAGGAGCTTCCTTGCCCACCCACACACCTCCATAGCTGCTAGGTCAGCTGCCATTTTTAAACTTTCCCACTGGCTTCTAAACAGCCAGACTTGAGTGAATCGGTGCTGGGGGCGGAGGGGGGGGGGCGAACAAGGAGGATTCTTTCTCCCCACTCACCAGTTAGAAGGATTCTTCACTCCCACTCACCCACCTCCACCACTGCTTCTTCCTGCAGTCTGGCTGGTCAGAAGCCAGCAGGAACATTTAAACAGGGCAGCCAAGCCAGTGGCTGTGGAAGCGTGTGGGTGGGCAAGGAGGCTCCTTCTCACCCCTGCCTTTGTAGCCACTGGCTCAGCTACCCTGCTGTTCTGCTGCTTGCTTCTGAAAAGCGAGGGGAGCGGCGACAAGGATTCTTCACTCCCACTTGCCAGTTACAAGCTGGCAGGAAAGTTTAAAGGGGGCAGCTGAGGCAGCAACTATGAAGGCAGGGGTGAAAAGAAGCTCTCCCCATACACACACACACTTCCACAGCAACAAAAACAATATTTTGTTACAGGTCCCTAGTTTTCCTCTATAAATCTGTCTTTTATAGGCATATATGATCTTGGCCATCACTGTGTCTTCTGGCAATGAATTCAGCCACTTAATTATTCATTGAATAAAGAAGCACTTCCTTTTGCCCATCCTGAATTTGTTGCCCAGGAACTTCACTGGAATACCCTCCACAAGTTAGTATTGTGGTAAAGGGAGGGAAAAGTTCTATTTATACGCTTTCTCCACTCCCTGAATAATTTTATAAACTTCTGTCATGTCTTGTCCCACCATTGTCTTTTTTTTTCTGACCTGCAAATCCCTGAGCTATAGACACAGCAAAAAAGTGGTAGTCACCTT
>NW_015173719.1:175504-177808 GCF_001447785.1 Gekko japonicus | reverse complement strand
AAAGACCAACCAGAGTTTAATTCTGGTATAAGCTTTTGCGTGCGTACACACGAAAACGTATACCCAGAATTAAACTTTGTTAGTCTTAAAGGTGCCTCTGGACTCAGACTTTGTTGTGTTGCTTCAGATCAGCACAGCTACACACTGGAATCTATTTACATAGTGGCGATCCTTCCTTTTCCCCTTTCCTGAGTCCAGAACTGGTCGTATACCCAGAATTAAACTTTGTTAGTCTTAAAGGTGCCTCTGGACTCAGACTTTGTTGTGTTGCTTCAGATCAGCACAGCTACACACTGGAATCTATTTACATAGTGGCGATCCTTCCTTTTCCCCTTTCCTGAGTCCAGAACTGGATTGAAAGTGTCTATCTTAATAGGCTGTTGGTTTTCCCCTTTTCTACTTACTGTCACTCTGGAACATTGCTTCCTCTTCTGAGATGTTCCAGGTGTAGGATGACTTCGCCAGAGGTTGTGTTGTTTTTTTACCGGAGTTTGGGAGGTGAGCATTAGGCCGATAGCTAGTTGGCGGGAGTTACTCATTTAATATTGTGACAATTTTCAGTTTAATCTTAAATTGTACAAGAATCTCTGACTTAAGAATTTTTCAAAATGTGCCTGGAAACTGGCTCTATTAGAGTGTGGAATACTTTCAGGAGAGAAAAGGCAAGATCCTCTTTTCTATTTTTACTTCAGGCGTAAAATAGTTGGATTTTGCAATGGAGGTAACATGATACTTGCTCAGCACTGAATCAGCACTCTGGTCACTCTTCCTGTGCGTCGGCAGCACAGAAACGCTGTAAAGCAAAGGGGTTTAAGAGTTCTGCATGTCATCACCAAGAAAATATAGAGAGATTTCACAAAATTTGTGAAAATTTTGAAGCTACAGGGGGAGAAACATTTCCCCTCCAGAAAAAACTGGAAAATTGGGGGGGAATTTAAAATATACAATACTTGCTATCAAATCCAAACTTCTTTTACTGAACCACATAAAATGCATCATTTCCAGCATCATTTATAACTTTGTCAAGATATAAAATTGTTCTATTTGGCACCTTTACGGAATTTAAAAGTACAAATCTCTTCACTTTCTGTAGGAAACTACAAATACACCCAATACTGCTGCATCCTAGCATATGTATTCTAGCGTAGCATATGTATCTTCAGTAGGAGAAAACAGCTGAAGCTAGTAAACAAAAGAAACTGTACTATTTGGATAGAAATTGTCTCAAAGAGTAAAGATAAACGAGGCTTCCAGCATATTTATGAAGCTAAACTTTATCATAGAAATTGTCTCAAAGAGTAAAGATAAATGAGGCTGCCAGCATATTTATGAAGCTAAACTTCATCACATGTTGAATCCAGTGGCACCTTTAGTTTAATTCTGGGTATAAGCTTTCATGTGCTCAGAGTTAAACTTTATTGATCTTAAAGGTGCCACTGGACTCAGATTTTGTTCTAAGAACGTAAGAAGAGCCCTGCTGGATCAGATCAATAGTCCATCTAGTCCAGCATCCTGTCTCACACAGCAGCCAACCAGTAACTCTGGATGGTCAACAACAGGGCATAGAGACCAAGACCTTCCCCTGATGTTGCTTCTTTGCTCTGGGATTCAAAGGCATAGTGGCTCTGAATGTGGAGGTTGCTATTAGCCATTGATAGTCTCCATGAATCTACTTAATCTCCTTTTGAAGCTGTTTATTCCAGTGGCCATCTCTATTAGGGATGGGCACAAACTGGAAAAATGCAGTTCATGTTGGTTTGTGGTTTGCGGCCGAACCATGAACCAAGTTGAATTGGAGGTTTATGGCCTCACAAACCTGGTTGAAAGGGACACTAGTCCCTTTAAACGGGGTTTGCAGAAAGCCCAGAAAACAGCGGGGGGGGCTTTCTTGTGCACTCCCTTTAAAGTTTTAAGTGACTGCACAAGGCAGCCCAAAACAGCTGAATGGTGGGGAGCAGGGTACTCCCTGCCACTCAGCCATTTTTGCAGCTTTTGCAGAGAATAAAAGCTAGGGTTTACAGGGTCTCAGAGTCCCTGTTAAACCCCTGCTTTCTGCTTTATCCACGAACCGCAACATGTTTGTGATGGTAGACTCATCACAAACTTTGGGTTACAAATCACGAACAGGGCAAAATTTGTGATGAATTTTGCTTCATAGTTCGGTTTGTTCTCATCCCTAATCACGACATCCTCTGGCAGCAAATTCCACATTTTAATCACTCTCTGTGTAAAGTAGTATTTCTTTTTGTCCATCCTGAACCTACTGCCCATCAACTTCATTGGATGCCCTTGCGTTCTAGTATT
>NW_015173719.1:146052-175323 GCF_001447785.1 Gekko japonicus | reverse complement strand
GAATGCCATCTTAGACTTCTTTTAACTTTCTTAATTTAATTTTTTTTATGTTTGGAATTTTAATGTTTTGTAAACTTGTTTTATGGTTCTGTGCCTTTTTGTTGTACGCTGCCCAGAGTCCTGCACAAGCAGGGATAGGGCAATTAACAAATATAACAATAATAACAATAACAACAATAACAACAATAACAATAACAACAATAACAACAACAACAATAATAATCACAGTGAGATACAGGGTTGGTGAGTAGAGCGAGTGGATGGTCCTCTAGTTTAAAAGGAATGCCTTCTAGACCTGTTCTTTCTTTTCAGTCTAAATTTTCTTGAACAGAAAGGAAAATGCAAAGTAATTTTGCTTCATATCCTGTTTAGTGAGATGTACAGTTTCCCTAATCTTCATTCCTTCAGTTTGTTTCCTGCACATTATATACCAATATTCTGGAGGGAAGGCAACATGGTATAGCCTGATCTCATCAGATCTCGGAAGCTAAGCAACGTTGGTACTTGGATGGGAGACCACCAAGGAAGACTGCAGAGGAAGGCATCGATAAACCACTTCTGTTTCCCACCCACCCCAGTCTAGGGTGATTAGAGGGGTTCATAATAGCATCATAGAGCACCCAGGGCCTTTAAATCTCCATAGACTGACTGCTCCTGTCACCCTATATGATCTTCTACGTACAACTGGCATCATTTCCTACCATGCTCTTTTTCTTTGCAGTTCCGTGCTCTGGCACCAATGTACTACCGAGGGTCTGCAGCGGCGATTATAGTTTATGACATCACAAAAGAGGTAGGGGGGGCACTTGCAAAAAGAGAACTATATGTCAGTGACACCTTCGTGTATTACTAATTCCGTCATCTCCATTTCAGGAGACATTTTCAACGCTGAAGAACTGGGTGAAAGAACTTCGGCAGCATGGTCCTCCCAATATTGTTGTAGCTATCGCTGGAAATAAGTGCGATCTTAATGATGCAAGGTAAATTCAGGAAGTGTTGTTCAGCTATCATTTTTTGGAAAACTTGTCTCCATTGCACTCGCTCTTCGTAGTTAAGCTGGACTGACTCCTTTGGAGGCTGGACTGCTAGGATGTAGGGGGCTGGACTAGACTGGGGGGGGGGGTAGGCTGGTTGATAAACTGGTCCAGTTCAGACAATTAGAGTACTTAATCAAGTGTCTTATTTGGTTTTTTTAAAGACCTAGTGCAGTTGGCTTCCAATAGATATCTGACTCTTGCTGCCTATGGCTAAGAGCAAGGCATACTGTATAAGCAAATTCAGCCAGCAGGGATTCTGCACCTTAGAGTGACTACACAGGCATCAAAGCAAGATTACCTGAGGGAGTAGCTCTAGGCTAACCATCTAGGTTGGGGGAGAAAGGTATAAGGCAGATTCAGGAATACAGTTGCCTTCGACTTAGTTGTTATTAGCTGTTAAAGGTAAAGGTTCCCTTGCTCGAAAGCCAGTCGAATCCGACTCTGGGGTTGCGGTGCTCATCTCCGTTTCAAAGCCGAAGAGCCAGCGCTGTCTGAAGACATTTCCGTGGTCATGTGGCCGGCATGACTAAACACCAAGGCGCACGGAACGCTGTTAACTTCCCACTGAAGTGGTACCTATTTATCTACTTGCAGTTTCTTGCTTTCGAACTGCTAGGTTGGCAGGAGCTGGAACTAGAGACGGGAGTTCACTCCGTCATGCAGCACACTTGGGTCTCGAACGGCTGAACTACCGACCTTCCACAGCCTGCAGTTCAGCGTCTTAACCACTTGAGCCACCGCAGCTCCCTATTAGCTGTTGCAACAGAACAAATTAGCAGTATAGGCTATGATCATTGATGAATATTCAGTTGCATCAATTAAAGAGGATCTATACTTTAAAAGTAGGTTTGGTTTGAGTAATTGTTGCAGTTTTTTTCATACAGCTAAAAGATCCTAGGCAATATATAGTGCTTGTCAGGCTGGTGTTGTGTGGTTCTAGTGAAAGGGCTGACATTGAGAGTTAAGATAAGTGGTAGATGGTCACTGATTATATAATCACCCACAGTGAAATCTAAAACATGAGATTCCAATGAAGGGGAAACTATAAAATAGTCCATTACACTGCAGCCCTTTGTTGCAAGAAAGCTTAGCTGTGTATGGTAAGTAAGTACACAGAATATTGAGTGGGAACTATTAATAGAGGCTGCACCCCATCACTGTTATCGCTTCTAGATCTTGACGATGTATATGAAAATGTTTCCCTTCAGCTCAGTGTTAAGCATTAGTAGATGGGTGAAGTTTCAGGGAAGGAAACTTTTTCAAACTTTATTTTTGGAAGGATCCGGAAATTTAAGTAAAAGTGCATTATTTGTCCTCCAAATCAAAGATGTTAAAGTTGGTATTTGGTATATAATAGAAACAAACTCCCTAAAATATCTCATTGCAAGTTTAAAAGCAGTAACTGGAGAACCATGGCCATGCGAGTATTCGCCAAAATATCTTATTAAAAGTTTAAATCAGGGGTGGCCAGGCTTGCTTAACGTAACAGCCACATTGAATAAATGTCAGATGTTTGAGAGCCGCAAGACATGAACAAATATTGCACACACGTTTTTATTGGAAAATATGCAAATTTGCTTTTTGTTAACATTATAAATTAGACTGTGTGAAAGAGCAGCATGCAGTTTGGCCACCCCTGTTTTAAAGGCAATTATTGGAGAATTTAAAGGCAATTATTGGAGAAGACCGTGGCCATGTGTGTATTTTCCATGTTTAAAAGAAATCATACATTTTGTTGAACATGAAATTTCTCCTGAGAAATTAGGCTTTCACTTAAAATAGTTTCATGCCCTTATGGTTCCAAAGACAGATTTGAAAAATATGGGAAATATATGGAACTTTTGCAGTTAGTTAGCACAGGAAGGTTCCTAGTCCAAGCTGTATTGTCCTGGAAATTCCGTAGTAAATGGCATTGTAACTTATCAAAGATGTTAAATAGCTACTTTTTCTCATGGGATCCCACACCTTTTGAAGATTAAGACTTGACGATCCTTTAGGAGTGGAAGTGTATGAGCAGTCACCAAGAGAAGTGGTGTTGGGCAGAAAGGTATTCTGATTGGGAGGGGAGGGGTTGTGACTCAGCCAGAGAGGATCTGCTTGGCATGCAGAAGGTCCCAGGTTCAATCCCCGTTCTCTCCAGTTAAAATATTTGTCAGTAGGTGATGTGAAAGACCTCTACCCAACACCCTGGAGAGCTACTGCCAGTCTGAGTAAGCAATGCTGACTTTGGTGGTCAGTTTCAAGTGTAAGGTAGCTTTGTGTGGTCATGTGATAGGTCTGACCAAAACTGTATGAATGTATGCAGCCCTAGTTGTCACCTGCAAAAGAAATCAACCCTAGTATTGGAAGATACTGTTTGAATTTATTAGTTATATTTATGATCTGCCTTATGAATTCGGTACATGTGAACTACAGGCTGTGGAAGGTCGGTAGTTCAGCCGTTCGAGACCCGAGTGTGCCACATGACGGAGTGAGCTCCCGTCTCTAGTTCCAGCTCCTGCCGACCTAGCAGTTCGAAAGCAAGAAATTGCAAGTAGATAAATAGGTACCACTTCGGTGGGAAGGTAACAGCATTCCGTGCGCCTTGGTGTTTAGTTATGCCGGCCACATGACCACGGAAATGTCTTCGGACAGCGCTGGCTCTTCGGCTTTGAAACGGAGACGAGCACCGCAACCCTAGAGTCGGATTCGAGCAAGGGAACCTTTACCTTTACCTAATGGCTTAGAATCCTATGGATATATTTCACTAGCAGTGGGGTTTTCCTTTGGCGCATGGAGCTTTCCACTGATGGTAGAGTTGGAGTAGAGTCTCTTCTGTCAATAGCGGCCTGTGCCAGAGGGGAAGTGTTTCTTGTTTTGGAATTGATTTGTTGGATCCAGCCCAACATCTATATTTGATCAGTGTCGCTGGAATCCCTTTCCACCCTTATTGCAGTAATTACCGCCTTGGACTCCCGTTGTGGAAGGGTTCTGCCAGAAAATGGCTGTTCTGATATGCTGACAGAGGAGGATCCCGACTTTATGCAGTCTCATTCGGTTCATGTGTTAGTAACTCTCCTTGGAATGCTGCAGCGTTACAGAGAACAGTATGCGGGGTAGGAGTATCTTATGGCCTGATCAGTAGTAGCCCTTCAGGAGAGAGCCAAAAGATTGAGCTTCTTAAGTTGTGGCATCATCTGTGTTACGTAACTCCACCCCAGTTGCTTGAACTTGCAGTGTTTCACAAGCACTGACACAACTGCTATTGCCATTCAGTGCATTTATAACCCGCCTGTCTCCCCAGTGGGGACCCAAAGTGACTGACAGCATTCTCCCTTTCTCCATTTTGCATACCTTCCAGATGCCGTGGGTAACATCAGCAGGGCTCAGATTACTTGCTAAAATAGCTTTCACTACTGCATTTAATTCTGCCTACTACTTCTCTTCTAAAATTGAAATAAACCCTCGGGCTTTGTTCGTGATTTATTCTCTTTCTCTCTCCTTCCTAGAGAAGTCATGGAAAAAGATGCTAAAGACTATGCAGATTCCATCCATGCAGTATTTGTAGAGACCAGTGCGAAAAATGCAATAAACATAAATGAGCTCTTTATAGAAATTAGTAAGTATTGTGTATTAGCACACCCATGTGGTGTCTGTCTGCCCCCTCCTTTTCATTCCCTTTCCTCCAAGTTTAAGGACGCCCAAAAGGAACTTGGTTGCTGGTCTTAGCTTAAATCTCATTTGTGTCTATCCTTATGCACTGGCTTCGTTTTTGTCATTATTTTGATAGACGTGAGATTGTAATATAATCTCTCTCGGGTCATTTGTACAAGATCTGTATGCTTGTGTTTAGCCCCCAGACCTCTCTCTCTTTGTTAAAAAAATAAGCAACAAGTCACTGTAATAAAAAATGGTTAAAAATCATTAAAGGGAGAAGAGTGGAGAAATTCTGAGCATATGGAAATGGCTTTCAAAATGCAGCACCTGCCCAGGGCTTCTCTGCAAACTCCATGGAAAGTAATTTAAAACAAAACATATAAAAATCAGGCTCTTTTTCCTACATGCCTGTGTGCTTTGCCTGAGCATAGTATAGTGGCTTGCACACTGTTCAAAAGGCTGAGCTGGGGGAGGGGGAGCGCCTCATACTGATTAGTTGCAAGGCTGCGTGTTGCCCCTCTGTTCCCACGAAATGGGATGGGAACAGCCCAAAGGAAGCTGGGGAAGGGTACCAGAAAGCCATCCTAAACCAGACTGCATTGCAGGCTTTCCTGAATGCTGCTTGAAAAGATGCTGCGCTGACCTCCCCGGCTGACCATTCCAGAGTGATGAAAAAGGCCAGTGACTAGGAGGCTCAAGATGGTACCAAGAGTAAGCCTGTTGGGAAGTGTAATTGGCACATGGATTCATGCCCTGTAAGATACAGTTAGGCTCAGCAAGACTCAGTGAAATTTGTGGCTGATTTGAGAGTCAATTCTGGGTCTCCCCAGCTGTAGTCTAACCCAGTGGTGAGTCTCTGAAAAGCACATTGTTATGCAAGCAGCTGTACCAGGAGGAATTCCCTGAATACTTAAGAGAACTTAACAGCTCTGCCAGTAAAAGAGACAAGTGGAGGTGGTTTGCCATTGCCTGCATCTAGGGATGGGCACGAACCAGCTCATGAGCCAAACTTTGGGCTGAACTTGGGCTGGTTTGGAGCTCAGCAACCAATGTTCGGGAAAGATGTGTTCCCCAAACATTTACCAGACTTTTGGCCGGTTCGGTTCAGCTGTTCGGGGCTTTGATCTCTCTCTGCCGACTCAGCTGTCTCAGGTTCCCTCGCGCAGCCCCTTTAAATGGGCTGCATGAGGGAGTCCAAGACAGCTGAGCCAGCAGAAAGGAGGGGGTGAAATGCCCCCTGGGCAGTGTTCCCTCTAAGCTGAGTTAGTGTGAGCTAGCTCACATTTTTTTAGCCGCCGGCTCACACATTTTTATCTCATCTCAGGAAAGACGGCTCCAGACCAAACTAATTTATGCAGAAGCCAACTCGCTCGCTCACAGCTTTAATGCCAGCCGCTCACAAAGTAGAATTTTTGCTCACAAGACTCCACAGCTTAGAGGGAACATTGCCCCTGGGAGGCACTTCACCCCCATATTTAACCCTCTGGTTTTGCTCTCCTCCCCTTCGAAGTAGTGGGGAGCCAAAACCAATGGCTGCTAGCTATTTAACCCTTCGGTTTTGGCTCCCCGCCACTTTGAAGCCCCTTCCCGCATGATCCCTGCCCCCTTTCTCCTGGCCATGATGAGCCATAGCCAGGAGAAAGAGGGAAAGGAAGTCCCTTTCCGGGTGATCCTCCTTTCCAGGGCCATCACCACCCACTTTCTCCTGGCCATGGCAAGCTGCGGCCAGGAGAAAGGGGCAGCTGAACTTGCCAGACTGGTTCAGTTCATGTGGGGCCAGTTCGGTTCGGGATTCAGTCTGTGGGCTGCCCTGGACCCCGAACCGTGTTTTTTAGGTTCATGCCCATCCCTACCTGCATCTGCATAGCAACCCTGGACTTCCTTGGGTCGTCTCCCATTCAAGTACTAACCAGGGCCGACTCTGCTTCGCTTCTGAGATCTGGACCTCTTAAGCACAATGACCTTCCAAATGGTGATGAGCCACACTTGTTAAGCTAAACTGTGAGACATACGGAATAGTTGTTTTTAATGACGTTTGTTGCTTTGACTCCTTGCAGGTCGTAGAATTCCATCTACAGATACCAACCCCTCAACTAGCGGTAAGGGCTTCAAACTTAGAAGACAGCCGTCAGCGACAAAACGAAGCTGCTGTTGACTGATAACGCAGTACATCAGACTAGCTTTTATAACATACTTTGGCCTTGGAATCTAAAGGTTTATTTGGGGTATATTGTATCAGTAGATCGCTGTCTGCCTGGTGTTTGTACACCCTAAAATGAGCCAACTCTAACGTTAAATACGCACGCTGAGGAGACTGCAGCTGTCCTACCGTTTCCTTGCATACAGACTTTCTCTTGTACGCAAAGGGAATTCCATCTTCCGTTTCTGCTTTGGCCTTGTGGAAAAAAAGGAAACTCAACCTTACAGATTGTAGAATTGATATTTCATAAGGGTTTTTGTAAACAACAGTTTGCCATTTTTTTTTTTGTAAAGGGGTGGGAGGGTAACTAGCACTTTTGTGGATTTAGAAGGGAGTATGCGAGACCCGTGGATTGACATTCTAGCTATGATTCTGAACGGGGTTCTGCTCACTTCATCTTCATTGCTCTGAGCCTTACTGTTTTCATTGTTGCTTCTCCAAAGAAAGGGGGGGGGTGAACCAGATGACAAGCAGATGTGGGGGGCGGGGGGGAATGAATGAAACCGGTAAGTGACCAAATCAGCCCATCCGATCCTCACTCTTAATTGCACTTTTATTATTTACCGATGATATTGTAGAAATACAAACAAGATCTTTTTCTTTAAAAAAAATGGTGGGGGGAATTGTAGACAATCTTATCTGTAGGCTCAATTGTTTTAGGAATGAATTAGTATCCTCCTCAGACCTTTTTTTTTTAATTGACTTTTCTTCTTTAAGGTGGCAAGTAAAATCCTAGATGAAATTGACCAAACTGAACTTGATCACAAACTGACAGGCATCAGTGGCTGTCGGAATGAGAGGGCTGAATGCGCGGGAAGGGCATCTCTGAATGCTTAAGCATATGCGTTTTTATACTCTTTATTTATGAGACCAATGCCTAAAGTATTATAAATTATGCAAGTGCCATAGGTTAAAAAAAAAATCTGTCATGTCGCTATCCCTCACATGTTGAGAAAGAGTCCTAAGGTCAGATGCTGTCGGCTCCGGCCTGGGAACTTCTAGCCTTGTGTCCCCTCGCTGTCCGGTAGAGGTTGCTGCTAGTGTATTTTGAGGCTTCCTTATAGAATGAATCACCTCTGCATGATAAAACAAAAAAACAGGGAACCAAAGCCAAGTTGTGCGGGGCGGTGTGGATCATCGCCCCTTTGCTCTTGGGCCTGTCTTGAACTTTACCTTTTATTTTATTCTCCCCCCCCTCCTAGCTGTTTTTTAAAGCATATCAGCTTTTAGCTTTGTATTGGGTTGGGGTTTTTTGCCCATTTTATATTAAACTATGAATTAAGCCTGCCACTGTCATAGTATTTCTCATTATTTATTGTTGTTGCAACCCTCCAGTGCAAAAGAACGTGTGTGCCTCCTCCCTCCTAGTTAGGATATAAGCGCTCACTAAACTCACGGCGTGTAAAATGAGCCTCAAGGCGTAGATATTTTATGTTAGCCGAGAGACGTCTGTGGTGGCTCGCTCCCAAGCCATCGCCTGGCATTTTACCCTCTTAAGTAAGTGTTTTCAGCTGAGGAGGAAATTTCAAAAGATGCATAGGAAATGAAACAGCTTGTGCTTCGAAATACCGGGCTGCAGCATTCGGAGCAGTCCTTAGCACAGCTGATCTGCTGTTGTGTAACTGGTGTGATTTGAAATTACTCTGATCGGAATAAATAGTTTTCCAGTTTTAAAAAAAAGTGGGTTCAAACTTCCCTAAAGAGTCCAAAGTTCTAAGATCATCTCGGGCTGGGTAAATAGCTTTGTACACGGCGTTAGCAGGTATTAGTTTGTGCCTGCAATGTCACTAACAAGCTTTCTGTATCGACTTGCGTTTTGCAGCAAATCTTTTAGCTTGGCATTTAATGTGACCGGTCTATGAGTGTAAGGGGGTTGACCTTCGAACACTTACAGAGCATGGCATACCTCAGCTTAGCTAGTAGCGCAGATCTGCTCCGAGCTTTGATTTCAAGAATCAGTTGAGCTCAGTCCGAAAAGCCACTCGCGGTGGCAAACGAGCATTTAGCATTGGATGCCACGCAACGTTTGCGGCCTAGGGTGGTACACTGCCGTCGCAGGATGACCCAGGGAGTCTGTCCTGCTCAGCAGTCTGGATTATTCAGCGCTGTGGCAAAGCCGAGTCACTATTAAGGCACCACGTGCGTGCAGATCTGTTTGTGTAGTGCAGAACTGGATCTGAGAGGTGGCGTGGAAAGGATGCAGTGCTCCGCGTGGCATATTTGAAGGCACATTAGTCCCCACAAAGCTAGCTGAGTTAGAACAGTGCTGCAGTGCAACACACAACGCATTTCAAACACTCATTTTGGGTTCCAGCAGGGGCTTAAACACACACACACACACCCTCCCCAGTACTGCACAACAAGCAGCTATTCGAACTCCTGGGATGCTTCACTGCCACACAAAGGACTACTGTTGGGGAGAGGAAAACGAGAGAGCCTGGTATGCATGTGCTGGCCCTAGTGTGTCCGCAGGAACTGGTTTTGATCCTCTCTAGCATGCCCGATCATTGGTAACAGTCCTCATTAATGGAACTGCGCTTCACTGTCAGTGTGGTTCTGTACCTACTTTAGGGTAAACCATAGCTGTGGCTGTAGGAATGGGGTGGTGGTATTTATCCAGACTGGTAGTAACTGAAGCGTCATCTGATTCAGCCGGCCTCTTCCCCACAACCCAGATTGTGTGGATTGTTGGGCAGTGTTTTAAATTCCACTTGTCAGTTCTTACCAGTTGAGTCAACGTTAAAATAAAAAGTAGTTCTTATTCCTCAGTTAACTTCTTGTCAATGCATTACACACATGTATAGCGCTGTGCTTTATCTTCCCTGTCTCTCCACTGTCATACCACTAACCCTGCAATGTGGCTTTCAGAGTCCACTGTTGTTGTTTTCAAGCCAGTTAGCTCCCTTCTTTCAATTATGCATAACTGGGTTTGTGTGTGTGTGTTCTGTTTCACCTTCTGCACAAAGAGAATCTCCTTACATACTTCCAGTAGCATCTCCCCACCACCACCCCAAGCTGTTACTATATACTTGTCTTCTGTTACAACATGGTTATTCAGCGTAACACTTCAGCCTACAAGCTGTTGTCCTTGGAAGCATTTCAGAGGTTCCCCCCTCCCCCTGCAGACTGCCAGGTGCATTGCCAAGGTGTTAACTTCCCTTAGAGTTTGAGTTTATTTAATCCGGTACTTGCATTAAGATGGGTTTTAAATTGGAGAAAACAGTTTGGACAAAAAAAGGATGGGCTAATCTCTCAGTCCCTCCTCCTTATCTTAGATTTAAGGAATGGATGGATGTTTGAGCTATGACACCTGTGCAATAAATATCTGGGATTCTTTGCAGCCTCTTCATAGTTGTGCTTAAAACTGCCTGGGACTGAAGGCCATTCAAATTATGCCACTTCGTTTAGCAGCAGGACCAAAACAAAAAAAAAATCTTGCGTTAATTCCGTGACTGCCATTGTGTTGTCTGTGAGCAGATGGAATTGGCTGTCTCCGTGCCCTCCTTTGTGCTTGTGAAAGTCTTCTGTTCATTGCACAGTTGTGGTGTTTCAGTGTTGTATAACGGCACAAGAATGTTATCTTCACAACAACAATAAAGCTATCCATCGGGATGATGTTACATATTTCCCATTGCGTGGGACGACCTAATCATCCCAGAATAACACGTTTGCAGAGAAAAGGGTAAAATAAAATATAAATTGGATGTAGGCAGGAGAGGGAGAAGATAATATAAGACCATGCAGTATGCAACTAGGTACCTTGCAGCACGTTCCCAGCTGGAAACTATTTGGAAAGAAACAAGGAGTGGGTGGCGGCAGGGGAACAAAGAGATACTATACGTGAATACCTGAAGTGTATATGCCCTTGGACGACAAGTCTTTGAATAGCTAGACTCAAGTCCACCAACACCTTAAAGACCTACAAAATAAGCTTTTGAGAGTCAAAGCTCCCTTTGTCAGATCTGAGGAAGCGAGCTTCGACTCTCAAAAGCTTGTATCCAAAAAACAGTCTTGTTGGTCTCTAATACTGAACTTGAATCTAGCTGTTGTACTGCAGACCGACAGGGCTGCCCTCTGAGACTTACCTTCCTGGAAGACTCTGAGACCAGTTTCCCACAAGCAGCTGCACCACCCTCACTCTTCCCTTTCCCCCAATTGTATTCGTCAATTTCCCAGTACTTGCTGTGCGGCCGCATTTTGACCCGCAGCATCCCCCGATTTTCCCCGCGTCTTCTCGATCTCAAAAAACAAGGATCAAGAAGACGCAGGGGGAATCGGGGGATGCTGCGGGTCAAATACAATCGAGGGGGGAAGAGAAGAGCCAGGGCGGCACAGCTGCTTGTGGGAAATGGGTCAGAATGTCAGTGAATGTATACAATACCTAGTAAAACTGAGATTGGGGGTTTACATTTTGCATAGTGCAGCAAAAAATGGGGCTTATAGATTTCTCCCTGGAGCTTATTTAGTATTTTTGGAAGTTGTTGAAGGCTGCAGTGGCTCGGGGGGGGGGGTTGCTTCGTGGCAGAGTAGGGATTTGCACTTGGGTCTCCCCAGTCCTCGATCAACATTTTAGCTTGTACACTGTAAGAACTAAACTGTTTCTATGGTTCAGACATCTGAGAACAAAGCACTATAGAGATCAGCAAGCATATGTTCTCTTCTTTTTTTTAGCAAGCATGTGTTCTTAATGTTGAAATTTAAAAAAAAATCAAATAATTACAAGTTTTTTTAAAAAAAAAATGCATTGGATTTGTGCTGTCTTGCCACGCTCCCCCCGTTATACAAACTAATGCAACATTGTTGAGATTAAATTCTAAAAGTTTTTTTAAAAAAAGAAAAACAGTCTACCTTTCCAAAATTGCAAGGTCTGTGAGCAAAATGGAAATGAAACTTTCCACCTATTAATTTGATGATGATACACAAGGTGTTTAAAAATAACCACACATTTTTAATTGTAAATTGTTTTTATAGAAAGCGTGTTCGATATTAATTGCAGACTTCCCATTTCTCTTGATCTGAACCTAAAAAAGAGCTCTTTTGAGCCCTAAGAAAGATCACTCTAGATGTGTATTCCACCCAAGATGTAAAAGCTACCTTGAACAAGCCCCTTACAATTTGCTTCATGGCAGAAAACACGCAACGTTAGCATCTTCAGATTACGGCAAATCCCTGCCCTTCCCACACTGGAATGGAAACGTTTTGCAGGTAGTTTCAGCAAGCTTCTTCCCCCAACCCCGCCTTTACAGAAGCAGGAACCTCCCCACAGGGCTTACTTTCTACGGCAGTCATTAGGCAGTAAGTTGGGGCACGGAACACAGAACTTTCAGTCTATCCCAATTTAAATGCATTAAATGTTATACTACCATGCACAGCTCTGTGCAGAGTTGATCAGGATCTGTCTGGGGCTTCCAGTGTGGGTCACGGTGTGCCCCACCCCAACTGGAAACCAGTGCCATATTGATTGCATCAGAGAAAAGCTTTGCATTGCTGGTTTTTTAATGGTGCCCCTCCCACATGGTGCTTATTGAGGAGAAACGGCTTCCTATTTTTAGCATCTCAGCATCAGCAAATCTTCCCCCGGATGATCTTGGGGGACTTGCTGATTTACAGCAGGCAGGCTGCCATTTGAACTGCATAACCTGCCACTCCTTGTCTGCAGTTTTGCTTTATAAATAGCAGGGAGCAGGGCTAAATAAAATTAGGAAATTGTCACAGCAAATAAGATCTCACATAGCTGGCTTCTGTGTACTTGCTTTAAAAATTTTTTAAAAGGGTTCTCCTCGAGCAGATACTCTAATTTCCAAGCTCTCTCTTCTCTTGTTCTTAGAACTTCCCAAAATTGATCAGGGTAATTTTCTTGCTCGGGAACTTGAGACGAGCACCAAATAAAATGCCTGCCATTGATTTCTCTGTCTCTGAAAACACCAGTAGGATATTCTCATGCTGCCTCTTCCTGGATCTATATATAACTACATCCAATTTCTCGTGCTACAAGAACCACGCATCCGGAACCGAGCTACTTAATAGCTCAGCATTAAGAAAAACCGCTGGATGAAAACATAACCATATTGATGTTCAGCGTCTCTTTCCCAGCTGCATGTTTTCTGACTACTTAGCAAAAAACATTGTTGAATGCAGAAATCATGAAGCTGGGGGGTGAGGTCTGATGTCCATGCAGGTTATAAATTATTAAGGGTGGATTAAATGGTATGAAACTGGCATACCAGCAAATCGCCAGATGTAGCATTTTTTTAGACTGAGGTTTTGTACTGCCTAGTGATGAGACGCGTTCATCCGTGACTGTCTTTGCCTAGTAGTGGCCCCCCAGGATCTCACTGGAGGACGTTTTCTCAGCCCTGAGGTTCTTCTGGGAATCCTTTAACTAGACATGTGCCGGGTTGAAATTGGGACCATGTGCATACATAACACAATGAGCAAGGGATAGCCCCATAGAGCTTCCTACTTTCTAGGAAGCAGCAAGTGTTTGTGGCTTCCCAAAATATATGCATGCAGCAAAATACCCCACGGATTATCTGTTGATGGGTTTCACGCTCATTTCTATATGGAAGAACAAACCTGAAGGAATTTTGCAACATATGAAGTGGCCTTAATGTGCAAAAATAGTTATTGGCACATAAGATATATATATTTTTGAATTTACACGGTTCCTTTTCTGGTAAAGGAATGTGGAAGAAGGTGCCTTTTGCATGGAAAAGGTTTAGTACCACCCTGTTTATTTTTTTTCCTTTTCTTGAGTATTCTGTGCCGAGTTTTACTGTTTTGATTCCTAAAATATGAAGACCTGTTTTGGAGAGACTGCGTCTGCTGCCCAGTGGTGAGAGCTAGCTGTAGCAGGTATGATTGTGTAGAATAAATTAGTTCTGTCTAATAGGGGGTCAGAATGAAGGAATTAACATATTGTGTTCTCTTTGTGGGCAGCAGCTATTAATAAAGGGTTTGCCAACATCGGGTATGCTGAATCCAGGGGTCCAAATGGCAGATCAGGGGACTAATGGAATCCTGAGAGTGAGCGTGGTACAAATGGTGGTTTGGGGGAGAGTTGTCTTGTGCTGTTTGACTTCTCTGGTGGTGCTTCCTGCCATTCTTGTTGACTTTGACTGCACAGTTATTGGTGTGGGAAATTGTTCTGGATTCAGCTTTGGCGATCTGATCTTTCACCGAAACTAATTAATGGAAGCGATAGCAGGGCAATTCTCTCAAAGCCCTTGATCTGGCAGGAAAGTATTTGGAAATAAAGTAGTAGTACTAGTCATGATGCTTTAATCTTAGCAGCAGAGAAGATCAAAAAACCCGGCCTTTTTCTGCATTGTGTTTATTCTGTGTGGAGGTTTACCAAGCAATGCTTCAAGTGACCAGATCCCAGCTTGCAAGTTTAATGACACTTAAAAACCTGGGAACGGTTAGTTTACTCTTTGCCTTGACAAGGCTACTTGCTGGTACCAAAGCAAATGAGAAAGTTGTTTTATTTCAACCGACTTGCCTCCAGAGCTGCTGTTTAGAGAGGGCAGGAGATTCTGTTGAATATTTTCGCACACACTCCGTGTTTCAGGTCACATGTGAACATTCTAACCAGTTCATTGGTCCTCTATAATTATTGACAATTGTGGTGAACAATTAAATGAGTTTTTTATGCTAAGTTACATGCCAAACATACAAATCTTTTTGCTTACAAGTGAAAAAGGATGCTAGTGTGACTTTGGATTGCCACTGTTACTATAGTAATAACAAATGCTGGTAAAGCACACTGATTTTTTTGCAACTTAATTGTGAATGGGCCTGTTAGTGCTGAGAAACAGCTAAGTGAATGCCCATTCGGCCCATATTAAGCTGAAGAAATTGTACCATGTGCTGTCTTCCTAATGAATCATGTAAGCATATGACTTGGATCACAAGAATAATATAGGGTTGGACCTGGAGGAAGACTTCTGTTGATGGAAGGGGGATGATTTTTGCCAATTCCTCTCCTCATGGTATTCTGGGGGAGGGTTCCCTGTCTCCCAGGAGTAGTGCTGGGGGGGGGCACTAGGGGCTGAAATGGAGGAGTGGAGGTAGTCTTGCTCCACTGATGGAAATCCCTGCTGTTAGCAGAATTGTCCACTGGATCCAAGCCCTAGTCTCTATAAGCATATAAGTGTATTCGTGTGAACTGAATAAGGATCTAATTTGAAAGTCATCGTAACGAATCAATAAACATTGAGTTGGAAGGAGCTATCCAGGCATACTATGAAGGGACCTGGTGCTGTTCAAAATCCTCATTAAGAACATGAATGAACGACAGGTAGTGCACTCATTAAGCTAGTTGGCAAGAAGAAACAGGGAAGAGCTGCGTGCATTGTAGAATCAAACTTCAAAATGAACCATGTGGAGAATTGGGAAGGTGGTATCCAAATGAAATTCCAGTGAGGCCAGATGCTTTAAAAAACAAACACATGCACGCACACACACACACACACTGCAGATGTGAGTATAAAATGTGGAATGACTGACTAGGGAGTGGCACTTCAAAGAGAGACTTCAGATTTTTTTCACGGATGCTAGAACATGGGTTGTTGATGTAATGATGCAATAGGGAAGGGCAATGCCGTTTAAGGCTGTGTAAACAAGAGCAACTCATCCAATCAGAAGAGCGACTGAACTGGTCCATATCGGTGTTGGGTCTGATCTTATCCGGAGTTCCATCTCCAGGTTTTGGTGCTGCAATTCCAGAAGTAAGTTGACAGGTTGGAAGGGAATTCAGAAGAGACCTATAAACTTCTGGAAGGTAGGATATGTGAAAGAACTGGGTATGTTTAATTTAGAGAAGATTAAAAGGGAGATGGCTGGTGGCACTCAGACTGGAAAGGACATCAGGCAGAAGAGAAGCTATTGTTGATCCTCTCCATGGGGGATTTGGCCAAGACTAATTGTTCTGTAACTTTCTGCATGCAGATCATTACAGAGTATCCAGAATCTGACCCCGTGCCACACGGGTGCATATATGTGCATGTTCCTCTGTGCATTGGGATAGTTCTGTCTCCAATTTGTTGATCCGGGGAGCATAGGAGAAGCAGGCTTGTCTCCACAAATTCCAGCTGTTGGTGCCATCCATGATTTTACTTCCTAAATGAGGGGAATCGCCTTCCTTGGGAAGGGGTTCTTGGGAAGGCTTGAGCAGTCATTGTCAGGAATGCTTCAGGGACTATCTTTGAAGTATGAGTGAACTACATCACTTAAGAAGTCCACTCTAATTTATAACTTGGTTGCAGATGATAACGGAAAGCAACTTAATAATGGTTGCAGGAAGAACACAATAATGATTACAGCTTTAAAAAAAGCAAACACTCCTCCCTTATAGAAGCATGGTTTAGCACTCCTAAACTGTAGAAGGGTCACAGTTTGCTGGGATTGCCTCTTTACACCATTTCTACTGACAGCATTCTACACAGGTGATGCTGGAAACAGTCTTGGTCCATTCGGTAAACACCAACCACTACCCACTTTGGTCAGCTCAGCTTCTTGTAGAGGTTTTGCAAGGTCCTTCTGGCCACCATAGGATCAATGGCCTTTTCTGTGGGAGCACCTGCCCCACAGAACAATTTCCTCAGAGTAAATGTAAAAAGAGGCGTCCCTGCAGTTTTGTAACTTAGAGGCTTTGGGCTGAATTCTGTGAGCCTGCTGTTGCCTGCCAATGTGCACTGGTCACTGTTCTTTGTTTTAGAGCGAATAAATTCTGTTGCGCTTGAAAGCTTATGGGTCATGTTTGGCTTTTTTGGAAAGCAAGTTTGATTTTAGTCTCTGTGTACTGAAATTGTACTTCATGTATTTTAGTTTGTAAGCCGTGTTGAGCGATCATAGGAGTGATACAGGTGTTTTTTTAAAAAATAATAATAATAAAACATTTAAAACCCAGATCAATTGCAGTGAGGCTTGCACAGATAAAACTGCAATGGATTGGGCCCTTTCCATGAAATCTAACCTGACTTAGTGGTAATGCATTAACCATGTATTGCCAAGTGTATGAAAGTCTGAAGGCTTTATTTTTTCTTTCTTTTAATATTCTTGGGCTGGACCTAAGATGATATGAACAGTATATCTGTATTGTTGATATGTAAAAGCTGATGGGGGTGGGTTGGGTGAAATACAAAAAAATCTAAACTTTTGATCTCATGGCATTTGTAAGGGGGATGTTATTTCTTTTTGAGTTTGATTTTGTTAGAATCAAGGATTCTTTAACATGTTAAACAGCCTTGGTTTCAGCTTAAACAAATGTACTCTTAAAGCATAAGAATATGCTAATTTACATGCTGGATGTATTGTGCAAAGTTAAGGTGTAAATGATTTAATAAACTGCTCTGTTTGTAACATGTGGTGCTTTGATTTCATTGTGCAAGTTTTTGGTAGTTCTTCAGGCATTCAGAAAGGCGTTCCCAGTATTTATGTGTTCAGTCGTTTTTTGCATGTCCCATTCAAAGAGGCATGTGTTACATTTGATATTTCAAAACAACATTCTCGTGGTCCAGTGGTCGTTCTGTTACCTTACTACAGTTCTTGTACTGCTTTGTCTTGCATTACGAACATTTACACCCTGACCTAGTTGGCCTAGGCTAGCCCATCTCAGAAACTAAATAAGGTTGGCCCCAGTTAGTACTTGAATGAGAGACCTCCATGGAAGTCCAGGGTTGCTACACAGAGGCGGGCAGTGAAAAACCACCTCTGAATGTCTCTTGCCTTGAAAATTCTACAGGGTTGAAATAAGTAAGTTGTGATTTGATGGCACTTTCCACCAACGTTCACAGGGCACAGCACCTTTGAACCTATGACATTGTTCCCCTCATACTTTTCTCCAGTCACTGGGAAGGCTTTCCTCTGCTATGGCACTCACTTCTAGGGATGGGCACAAACTGCAAACCAACCCAGTTCATATCAGTTCGTGAGCCATTTAAAGTTTAAGACCCTGCTTTCTGATCCCTGCTGCTTTTCACGGGGAGAAGAAAGCAGGGGTTTAAATGGCTCCGAGCCATTTAACCCAAACACCTAAGCAGGTTTTTTGTGAAGAGCCACAAACTGCATCAAGATTTGTGAAAGTTCGTGGCCGTTCTTCAGTTCACGAACAGTACTTTGCGAACAACAAACTGACCAAAATCCATGACGAACTTTAGTTCATTAGCCGGTTGATGCCCATCCCTACTCACTTCCTCTGCCTTTAGCACCCCTGCATGTGTGAGGGCTCTTTGGAAAAACATCAGTCTTGCACATGTGGAAGTGCTAGTGGCAGAGGGAACAACCTCAACAGTGGTGGAAAGCCTCCACAGATCCCAGAGAGAATTGCGAGGGAAATGATGTAATAGAATCCACACCATTGTTTTCCTTGGCCTCATCACCACGTATGGGATCTGGGGCTGTACTGTGTTGCAGCTTTGCCTTTTGGAATGTTCTAGAGCATTAGCCCCAGAACTGGCACTGACTCACCCACTCCCTTAATTGCATGTACAAGTAATGCACAGACATTGTTTGCTTTCAGAGTTCATGCTAACTTGTTGGGCATAGCTGGTCATGTTGGCAAGTGATCAGACATTGCATGATTGTCATCATTGACAAGACTGCATGTTATGTTAACCTACCCTGGGTTGCAGCTGTAAAAAGATGGCGCTAAATCAATCATTAGTTGCACTTGAGCGGCCTTTCCTACCTCACCCTCATTTCTGGGAAGATGATTTGGAAACTGTCTATCCCTACAACTAGTTTTTGACAAGCTGGTCCTGGATCTATGGCTGGAAGCATGACAGAACATGCAAGGTGGTTGCAGGTATGATGATCACTCGCCACATCAATTACAGGCCAGTCAGTCTGATGTCGATACCGGGTAAATTGGTGGAAACCATTATTAAGGAAAGAATTAGTAGGCACATAGATGAACAAAACCTATTGAGGCAGACTCAGCATGGGTTCTGTAAGGGAAGATCTTGTCTCACTAACCTGTTAATGTTCTTTGAGGGGGTGAACAAACATGTGGACAAGGGGGATCCAATAGATATTGTTTACCTTGACTTCCAGAAAGCTTTTGATAAGGTTCCTCATCAAAGGCTCCTAAGTAAGCTCAAAAATCATGGGATAAAAGGACAATTAATAGGCAAATCAAAAGGTTAATTAATAGAAAACAGAGAGTGAGTATAAATGGGCAATTTTCTCAGTTGAGGGTGGTAAGCAGTGGGGTACCGCAGGGATCAGTACTTGGTCCACTGCTTTTTAACTTGTTCATTAATGATTTGGAGTTGGGAGTAAGCAGTGAAGTGGCTAAATTTGCGGATGATACGAAGTTGTTCAGGGTGGTGAAAACCAGGGAGGATTGTGAGGCACTCCAAAGGGATCTGTCAAGGATAGGCAAGTGGATGTCAACATGGCAAATGGGGTTCAATGTGACCAAGTGATGCACATTGGAGTCAAAAATCCTAAATATAAATACACATTAATGGGGTCTGAACTGGCAGAGACTGATCAAGAGAGAGATCTTGGAGTTGT
Organism: Gekko japonicus; assembly: GCF_001447785.1. Classification (NCBI taxonomy): domain Eukaryota; kingdom Metazoa; phylum Chordata; class Lepidosauria; order Squamata; family Gekkonidae; genus Gekko; species Gekko japonicus. Next base: position 155,931 of record NW_015173719.1, on the reverse strand, counting down.
TGTAGATAACTCACTAAAAATGTCGAGACAGTGTGTGACTGCAATAAAAAAGGTCAATGCTATGCTGGGGATTATTAGGAAGGGTATTGAAAACAGACCAGCCAATATCATAATGCCCCTATATAAATCAATGGTGTGACCTCATTTGGAATACTGTGTGCAGTTCTGGTCACCACACCTTAAAAAGGATATTATAGCTTTGGAAAAAGTGCAGAAAAGGGCAACTCGAATGATAAAAGGGTTGTAACAATTTCCCTATGAGGAAAGGTTAAAGCGCTTAGGGCTCTTTAGCTTGGAGAAATGACGACTGAGGGGAGACATGATTGAGGTTTATAAGATTATGCATGGGAAAGAGCAGGTAGAGAAAGAGGTACTTTTCTCCCTTTCTCACAATACAAGAACTCGTGGGCACTCAATGAAGTTGCCGAGCAGTCGGGTTAGAATGGATAAAAGGAAGTACTTCTTCACCCAAAGAGTGATAAACACATGGAATTCACTGCCACAGGAAGTGGTGGCGGCTACAAGCATGGACGGCTTCAAAAGGGAATTAGATAAGCATATGGAGCAGAGGTCCATCAGTGGCTATTAGCCACAAGGTATAGATAGGGGCTCTGGGGCAAGTGATGCTCTGTCTTCTTGGTGCTTGGGGGGGCAACAGTGGGAGGGCTTCTAATGTCCTGGCCCCACTGGTGGACCTCCTGATGGCACCTGGTATTTTTGGCCACTGTGTGACAGAGTGTTGGACTAGATGGGCCTTTGACCTGATCCAACATTGGCGTCTCTTGTGTTCTTAATGGTGTTTCTGGTATCCACTTGTATAGGAAAAAGGAATGGGATATCCATTGCTCCCTGACTGGGGGACACCTGAACAACCCAGGTCCAAAAGGCACACCTGAGTAATCAACTAAAGTGGCAGAGGTTGGAGGGGCACCAAGACCAGCACTATCACCACCATGCATGTGATGGGGGGAGGGCAGGTGGCCGTGAAGTCCTTTGTGCATGTGTGTAAAGTGCTGTCACGTCGCAGGTGCTGTAGGGTTTTCAAGGCAAGAGATGTTCAGAAGTGGTTTGCCATTGCCTGCCTCGGCGTTATGACCCTGGTATTCCTTGGTGGTCTCCCATCCAAATACTAATCAGGGCTGACCCTGCTTAGCTTCTGGAATCTGACAATATTGGGCTAGCCTGGGTTGTCCAGGTCATCCTTTAGGGCACTAGAAATCCTTGGCCCAACCCTAGACCAACCCATCATTGACTTTTGAGCTTGATCTTCTATCTCAACTACTAGCTCACTACTTCTGCCTTATCTGCTACCAGGTTTTCCCATAATATCTTTCGCTTCTGCTTCCATGTGCTGGTGGCTGCATTTGAGAAAACTTCTTAAATAGTGTTTTGAAGGGGCCCCTTTCCAGGGGTCATTTCCTGCAGGAGCACACAGGAGCGGAGCTCCGGCAGTAAAGAGCCCAGGGGGTGGGCACATGCAACAAGCCCCACCCCCTGCTCCCAGCAGCCCTGGGCCATGAGGAGCAAGAAGCAGCCAGGTAAGTTGCAGTGGGTGTTGCCTTCTGACACACTTCCGGTGATGTCAGGGGGTGTGGCATATGCAAATAAGTTATCCTAATGAGTTATGCTAATGAGCTCCTGCACCTCTTTTTCTATGAAATGACCCCTGGCCCTTTCAGAAATCAAAGGTTTTCATTCCTGCAGCTTGTAGAGGTGTAGAATCCCCAAACTTCAACAAAGTTTGGGAGTACTATAAAAACGTATCTGTTTGAACTGGCTTTTGGTCACTGAGGATTAAGCATCGGGGATTTAAAGCCGTAAACTAATTTTAGGAAATATTGGTATGAATTAGTTTTATGCCCCTTTTTACATGCCCAAAGCTTTCAGGATGAGCTGGGCCATTAATCTAAATAAAACGTGTTCATAAAAGTGTTTCTCCTTTGTTGCTTTTTTTTTTTTTGACACAAAGATTAAAAACGAAGGTAGCCATTTTTTTAAAAGAGATGAATTACTAGTGGCAGACTTGGCAGTGCATTTTCAAAATCTGCCTGTTAAGCAACTGGAAACATGTTAAATTAATACTAGCAAAAGGTGCCAAATGGTTAGTTAAGCGGCATTCTGCCTTGATTATTATCGCTCTTTAAAATGTGTCATGAATATTTCATCCCGGAGGAAAAACACAACTATGATCCTCCCGACCACTAGAACAAGGCCTTTGAAACTAAAATTTCTGTTGTCCCCAATAAAGTGGGGCCACTCTAGGATTCCTTTGTGGCTGAAGGACATTGCATCCTTGCGGACATCAGGATTTAAAATGGCAGCTTAAACTTTTTTTGGGGCACAATCTTCTTGTAATTGTTTTTGCAGTCAGGAGTCAGAGGGAAACTGTATGAAGATGTCAGTGATTCACGCAGGGAGTCTGTCCATAGCTGTAGCGTGCCATGCTTTATGGCTACTGCCAGCGGTAAAGTTCTTTACAGCCCAAGCATTTTGGAATGTTGGGCTCACGCTGTGATTTACTTGCCTGTAAAGGCCTGTGAGCAATTCTATTTCCTTTACCCTGCAAATAGCGTGATATAGAATAAGAAGGAATGTTGTGAAAGCAGGAAATTGGGAGCACCCTCACTTTCTCAGCTTCAGAGGCCATTTATTAAGGACGAGATAACAACTGTGGCTGTCTGTTGCAGCAAAAAGAAACAGGAATTGGGTGGCTGTTTAGAAGACTAACACTTTTTTTTTTTAAAGGATCTAGCATAGGAGTCCATGGATAAGATGACGGGGGGGGGCTGTGGTTCACAAGAAGAAGAAGAAGAGACTGGATTTATACCCTGTCCTTCACTACCTGAAGAAGTCTCAGAGCAGCTTACGATCGCCTTTCCCTTCCCCTCCCCACAACAGGCACCCTGTCTTTCGAGAACTGCTTGTGAGAGAACAGCTCTGAAAGAACTTGTAACTGACCCAAGGTCATACCAGCAGCTGCATGTGGAGGAGTGGGGAATCCAATCCGGTGCTCCCAGATTAGAGTCCGTGTCCCTAACTTTTATACCGAGCTGTCTCCCAAGCATATACCAGTGGGAATTTTTGAGACCTGGTAGCAGACAACATAATAAAATGGCTGACATGTGGAGCCAGGGACCAATCACAAAACAGTTGCCATGAAGGCTGATGTCAATCACAAAATGGTGGGAGGTTCTACAGACGTGCCAAGCCAAGCTAGCTCCTAAGATGTGGGTGGCTGTTTCCATTCGAAACAAGTGCAGACCCAAAGTTGATGCCTTCTGAAGCACCTCCTATTCCAGTGAAAGGTAGGTAGTTCAGGACTGGCTCTTTAATGGAGGAGAGGAGCAAGTGGATGTTGGGGGACACATTGGTAGGCACCACACTAGGGCTCCCTGCTTATACAATAACCATCTGAAACATTTCATAATACATTATTTGATTTACAAAATGTATACCCCATCCTTCTGTCTCCATCAAGGCCAACAAGGTGGCTTACGGATTAAAAAAAAAAAATACATAACAGAAATATTCTAATAGCAAAGCGGACCAGATCTGAGGATACTTACATCTGGAGACTGGGCTCGTGAAGGGCCAAGACAGATCTTTTGGCAAACCTGAAAAGTGTTCCAGTTTTGCAGAAAAATCTGAAATCTAAAAAAATAAATAAAAGAAAATTACATCAGGAGTTTTTTTTTAAAAAAAACCAAAATGATAAAAGTATTCTAGGCTTAGTTTCTGTCAGTAAAAGTGTAATGTATTCAAAGCTGCCTTGAATGCATGTCTGTATTGTGAAACACCTCATTGGGAAGCTATGTTAAGCTTCGTCTTGGGCAGGGATTCAAGCCCAAGACAAATGTGTCCAATCACGTTCAAACAAACTGTAAGCGGGAACAAAGGTGATTGGTTGTTATATGCTCAATCGTATTGGTTGATACATGTACAGTAGGCGTGGCTATATTAGCCGGGAATTGTTTAAAAGCAGAGCAGCGGCAATGGGAAAGCTGTTCTGGCTATCAGATGTTGTACCGTGTTGGAGAAGTGTTCAAGTTGAAGAATAAAGTTGTGTTCTTGCTGAAATCACTCTCCGACTATTTGTTAAGCTCAGGACTTAACAGAAATGCAGTCAGGGGAAGAAGAAGAGAAGATTGGACTTATACCCCGCCCTTCACTCGGAGTTTCAGAGTGGGGAATCTGACCCTTTGACTACAAGCAGGACAGCCCCAGATGTGTTTGTGGAAGGGATACAGTTTTGTGTGGATCCAAGGGCAGCTTGCGTTTGCTTCTTCTTCTGCAAAGAAAATATCCTCTCCAGGTTATAGATGATAACAGGAAAAATTCCCCCAAATCTAGGATTGTTTTTTTCCCCCCCAGTCTCAGGGATAAGTTGTGTAACTCCCCTAGATAATAGTGGAGGATAACAACAGACATTTCCATGGCTGTAGTGTAGCGAGTAAAGGGTCAGAACTGGATCTACCCAAGTGCTACTGTGGAAGGATTCCCTCCTGCAGAGAGCCAGTTTGGTGTAGTGGTTAAGTGCACTGACTCTAATCTGGGAGAACCGGCTTTGATTTACCCACTCCTCCACTCGCAGCTGCTGGATGACCTTGGGCAAGCCATAGTTCTGTCAGAGGTGTTCTTGAACAGAGCCATTTCTGTCAGAGCTCTCTCAGCTCCTCCTACCTCACAGGGTGTCTGTTGTGGGGAGGGGAAGGGAAAGGAGTTTGTAAGCCGCTCTGAAACTCCAAGTGAAGGGCGAGGTATAAATCCAATCTCCTCCTCCTCCTCCTTGTTTTCCCCTCTCCACTGCAGCCCAAAATCTCTTCCCCTCATCTGCAGAAATGTTCCACTAAATCCAAGCCCTGGGTTCAAATCCTCACTTGGCCACAAGTGATCTTGGACGAGTAACTCACTCTCATCCGGCGCTAGCATGAAGAAGGCAGAATCCTGCCCTGAGCATTGTAGAGAAAGGGGCAGGCACCTAAGAACTGTGATAGAGATATGACTGTTTGGAGTATATGATTCCCATTCGATCTGGTAGCCTGTCTGCACTGCGGTGTCAACAAAATGTATACCCTATTCCAGTAGATAACGATTTCTTGTCTGGGCCTGTGTCCGAAGATCTAAGAGTCTGTATGCTTTGCCATAACAAGCAGTCATGGATAAGGATTAGTCACTGAGTAATACATTATGGGCAGGAACATCAATCCCGGTGACCTCGAGACCTTAGTTAGCCCCCTTTCCTCCAGGAGAGCAGATTTGTGGTCCCACAACCATCTGGAAGCATTGCTACTTCCTGCAAAAATCAATGGTCACATTCAGGCTGGTAGTGCTAATAATAATAATTCTTCTCTTGGTGCAGAAGTGTGCTGCTACGTCTTTTTCGGTGCCCGAAGCAAAAAGGGGTTACTCATCTAGAATGCCGTCAAAAGATCCAAATCGGCAACACCTTCATTTGAGTGAGGACAGGGAAGCGAAAGGTACCCAAATTCGAAGCAGTGGTACAAGTGAACCAGAACAGCTGAAGTGGAGAGAGACACAACCTGGGTTATGGACACAGGCTGAGGGATGAAAGTAAACCAGTACAGGTTGGCCCTGATGACCATCTTCAAGTTCTTGAAGGGCTGTCATATATAGGGGGTGGTACAGAGTTGTTTCTGTTGCCCCAGAAAGTCGGGCCAGAACCAACGGGTTGAAATTAAATCAGAAGAGTTTTCGGCTAAACATGAGGAAGAACTTCCTGACAGAGCGGTTCCTCAGTGGAACAGGCTTCCTCAGGAAGTGGTGGGCTCTCCTTCTTTGGAGGTTTTCAAACAAAGGCTAGATGACAGCGATGCGGATTCTGTGAGTTTAGGCATATCATGAGAGGGAGGACAGGAAGGGTCGCCTCAGTGCTTAGTTCTTGTGGCCCTTTTTTACATGCTCCGGGAAATGCTGATGGCCACTTTGGGGTCAGGAAGCAATCCTGGAGGATTTTTTGTCATCTTCTGGGCATGGAACAGCGGTCAGAGCAGGTGTGGAGGGGGGGGTACTTGTGAATTTCCTGCATTGTGCAGGGGGTTGGACTAGATGACCCCAGAGGTCCCTTCCAACTCTGTGGTTCTATGATAGCCCAGACTATCACAAGATTGTCAAGAGTCTGGAAGCTAAGGCCCTGGCCTAGATAGCCCAAGCAAGTCCGATTTCGTCAGCTCTCGGAAGCTAAGCAGGGCCGACCCTGGCAAGTATTTGGATGGGAGACCTCCAGAGAATACCAGGGTCAGAAGGCCAGAGGCAAGTTATCAAGCCACTTCTCTGAATGTCCTCTGTGCCCCATTAGGAGTCGCAGAGGTCGCCATGGCTTCCAGGCACAGGAATACACGTGCGTGAACACACACAGAGACAAATACAAAAATACAAAAAAAGAGAGAGCTTGGAAGCTAGCCTAGGAAGGGTTGGCCATGGTTAGTTCTTGGACTGCAGACTGCCAAGAAACACCAGGGTTGCCATGCAGAGGAAAGCAATGGCAAACCACCTCTGAACATCTCTGGCCCTGAAAACCCCATGAGGAGACACCAGAAGTCAGTTGCCACTTGACGGCACATTATTATTATTAATGTTGCTGCTGCTGCTGTTGTTATTACAGCTCGGTATGGACAGAGAACCAAAAAGAATGTAAACAGAGTGGCAGCATTCTGAACAGCTGCATGGCCTCCCCACCACCATGTTTAAATCAGCCAGACACTTTTCAGGGCTCTTTTTGTAGCAGGAACTCCTTTGCACATTAGGCGACACACCCTTAATGTAGCCAGTCCTACAAGAGCTTACAGTAGCCTTCCGATCTCGCAGTGTGGCTGCGCCACCAGAGGTGACGCAACCATGTCAATCACGTTGGGGCGTGGCCCCAATCGTCGGAGGGAAAACTCAATGGTTTTCCCTCCGACGATCGGGGCCATGCCCTCAACGTGATCGACGTCGCGCGTCACTTCCAGTGACGTGCTGGCGGTGCGTGCGTGCTTTGCGCGTGCACACACATGACGAGGGACGGCTCCTGGAGCGCAACACAGCTCCCGGAGCACGGCGAGGCTCCCCCGCCGGTGAGTAAAATTCACTTGGCAACCCTAGGTGTGTCGCCTAATATGCAAAGGAGTTCCTGCTACAAAAAGAGCCCTGCCCGGGACTTATTGATTCAAAATATTTTTATATGGCCTTTCCCAGAAATGTTCACAGCAGCTCATCCCCCTCCAAAAAAAGTAATAATTAATTTAAAAGCATACAAACTGAAAACAGCAGATTTAACATTACCACCAATGTGTGTAGGTTTCCCCTATATTTCTACTCCCATAGAGGTAAATTGGCCAAATAACGCCTTGGGGGTTAAATGCATACTGAGATAGATAGCAGCAGCAGAAGACAGAATGGTCATCTTCCACAGCAGTGGACAAAAGCCAGTTTAAGAAGTTAAAGATGGAGAAGGGAGTCTTGGTAACCCAAGGGAGGGGGAATGCCTGTGTCAAGATGACAGAAAAGATCGTGCCATGTAACAGTTACCCAACAATGGTTACTGCCCACTTCAGCTCTGCGGAGGCCTTCTGAAACTGAAGTTTGTGAATGGGGAGAGGCTGCTTGGCATGTAGAAAGTCCCAGGTTCAGTCTCCAGCATCTCCAGGGAAAGGGCTGGGTAGCAGGTGATGTGAAAGACCTCCACTGGACACTGGAGAGCCTCTGCCAGTCAGAGTAGACCATGCAGACCTTGATGGACCAAAAGCCTGGTTCCGTACAGGGCAGCTTCATGTATGTTGCCCAAATAGGGCATGTTTCCTGGTGTGCCAAAACCCAGTGATGAACACAGCCAGTGAGAATCCAGAAGTAGACAGTGCTGGAAATATATGTGTTGCAAGGTCTCAATTCAGTCATTATAGGGTTAATGGGTTTACCTTGTGTGCTATTGTTTAAACTGACCTGGAAGGGAACCTGGAAGAAAGCTAATGGGAAGAAAGCCCGGGAAACTGAAGTCTGTTTACTAACAATCATTGGTTAATGCATTCAGGTGATTTCCTTCTAGGGGTCAAGAAGAAAGGAAGAATCTCCATTACTATCTGTCTGTTGTTGTAAAGATGTAGTCTTAAGTCTGTTTGTTGTTTTGTAGATTTCCTGTGTATTTTCCAACAGACAGATGGCCAGGATTCTGTGGGAGTAGATTTGTACCAGTACGAGGGTCCTGGCTTCCACCAAAGAAATGTCGTTCGGTGAGAATGCTACATATTCTGTCAGAGATCCTTAACCTCTCCCCCTTAACCCTGAAACCTCCTCACAGATTTACAGTTCTGAGAAGGGGAAATGACTTATAGTGCCCAGGACTGAGCTCTGGACAGTGTGGTCTATAGGGAAAGGAGGGACATTGGTAAGGTATAATGCCATGCAGTCCACCTTCCAAAGCAGCCATTTTCTCCTGGAAGAGTAGAATAAATGTTTTAAATAAATAGGTGAATTATGTAGATCAGACTTGCCTCAACTAGGACAAGGGCATTTTCAGCCCTGGCCCCTGCCTGGTGTAAGGAGCTACGTTATGAGATCAGGGCCCTGTGGGACCTGCTACAGTTCCACAGGGCCTGCAAGATGGAGCTCTTCCACCAGGCCTTTAGTTGAGGCAGGGCTTTTTTTGTAGAAAAAGCCCATCAGGAACTCATTAGCATAATAGGCCACACCCAACATCAGAAACACATTAGCATAATAGACCACACCCCTGACAGCACGGCTCATTAGCATATTAGGCCACACCCCGTGCCTTCCCTTGGCTTGCCTGGGCGATCTGTGGCTGTGGGAAGCCCAGGCATCGACCCTTGGATAGGCCAGGGAAGGCACGGGGAGGCATTTAAATGCCTCCCCGAAGCTTCCAGGGGCCCCCTGGCCCGCCTGCCTCAGAGTCGCCAGGGGGGTCACTCTCCAGGCCTTCCCTTTGTAGCCATGCATGAAGAGGTTTTATCTGTAGTGGGCGTGGCCAACTCTGAAGCCAGCCAGAACTCCGTTCCTGTGCGTTCCTGCTCAAAAATAGCCCTGATTGAGGCAGCGGGCATCCATTTGATCTGGCCTTCCCTCCAGTGACCGCAGATCCTAGAAACCAGATTGGACCACAATATTATCTGTTGAGGTGCATTGTTGTTTTAGTGTGTTGGTGATTTTACTGATTTTAAATGGATTGTTATATTTTAATTGCAAATTTTCACTAATTGCAGATCTATATGTTGGTACCCGCCCTGAGCCTACAGTGTGGGGAGGGCGGGATATAAGTGTAATAAAAAATTTTAAAAAAATTGGTGCACAGATGGAGAACATGTGACTCAGCAGATTTGCTGATGCTACGCATGCCCAGGTCTGGTGAATGCCTGGTTGGAAGACCTCCCCTGCCCTGCGAATGATCCATAACGGAAGAAAGGTGAACGTGATTGCAATAAACATTAATCTAAATTAAGTCTATGCAGTAGATACATTCAGAAGACTGAGCAGTGTAATGGGAACCTTCCACTTAGCAACGTCCATCTATCATTCCCTATTGTGTTTACATTGCCAGCAATCTAAAAAGAGACGCACAATGTTGCCTGCTGATCAGACAGGACTTGGTCTGGCTGATCTTGTGCCTTGAACAGTAGCTCGAATGGTAGAAATCAGCAGAGGATGCCTGCTGTTCACCACTTAGCATTTCTATCCTGGCCCCACTGGTGGACCTCCTGATGGCACCTGGTATTTTTGGCCACTCTATAGTGCTGGAGCCCGAAAGTGTTGGTTGGTGGGGCATGGGCAGGGCTATTTTTGGGCAGGAACGCACAGGAATGGAGTTCCGGCTGGCTCCCAAGTTGGCCACACCCAGCAGGAACCCATTAGCATAATAGGCCACACCCAACA